>NW_008825108.1:2885287-2902274 GCF_000699105.1 Pygoscelis adeliae
GGTTTCTACTGTAATTTCACAAGCGTGGAAAAAGAGATGACTAAATAGGGATTTGTCAAGAGCACTGAAATAATTATTTTACATCAATTACCTCCTCAAAAGTTCAGGCATTGGAAATCTTAGTTTTACCTGGGCTTTGAAAAAAATCTAAGTAATTGGACTTCTTAAAACCATAAGTCTCTGGACTGACATACTGTTTATGTTATACTGTGTTCAGTCTGAATTCCAGATAGACTCAACAGCCTCCTACATAATGTAACTGTCCTGGAATAAAAGGACTTTTTTTCCTTTCTTTCAGGCATAAAATGTAGGAACGCTAGAAGCAGGCAACATGTCTCTAGTGCAGCATTTGCGCTCTATTAGTCAAAGTGTTGTATTCCTTAAGTATACATTAGAGGATAGATGTGCACATAAAATACCATATGTCAGTTTCAAAGCTATAATTTACATAGTTATTTAAACTTATGCAAATGAGGACATTAAATTTGAGACACACACCAATAAAAGGAAATGATAAGTTAAAGCTGCCACATCGTCCTTAACTTCCTGCAAGTGACTAGGTACAGCAGAACATATGGCACCTACGCTCTCTCTCCCACTGTTCCCACAGCTCCCGAGAGAAGGCCATATGTGCTGTGTTACCTAGACACAACAGGGCAAGTTAGGAACACACGGTAGCCTCACCTCCCCATTTAACTCTTAAAAAGCCCACATCAACCATCTGGAAACAATCCTTAAGCCATGGCCCTTTTTCTCCTATTGCTCCTCCTGGTTCTTATCACAGCGCAACGTGGACTAGAAGGAGGAGCTCAAGTCTGTTGCCTGTCACAGCTTGGAGAATTCAAGACTTCCAAGCAAGATTTGCAGGATTTTCTACCCCGCAACATGCTTATGAAGAAGCTTGGTATAAGTCACTTAGACCTCTCACCTACACACCGTGAGGCCTTTGCCTGTTCCAGCTGGAAGTAAGGGTCACAGAAAGTTTATGTTCTTGAGCCTGGACTCAATCTCCTACAGTTTTCCCATGAACAAAATACTGGATATAAAATTTGAACAACTCAGAGTCACATGTGACAACTTTGGCAAAGTTTTAAAATCATCATATAGCTGATGTTGACAACCAGAGATGAGATAAAATATTAGCAGTGCGCAGAAAGAGAAGTATGATATGAGAGTTTGTTTTGCAAAAGTGGCAGAGGCTTCATTCTGCCTAATTTCACACAAAATGTGTTTTAATTCGGAAACTATTATGTTTATGTTTCTAGTTCATGGTAAAAAACAGTTGATTTTTCCCCCCAAAGCTCTTACCGTTCCAGGTTTTATTTTGCTAACTGAAAAAAGGACATTTACAAATTTAGCATTTATAAAATGGCCTCCCCATACATTGGTACTGTATACATACATCATTTAAGAACTTTAAAATGCTTTTAAAAAAATTTTTTTAAGGTAAACTATTCATGTAAGTTTCCAAATCAAAGTGGACAGACAATGGATTATAAAATCAGGGAGATTAGCCAAAAAAACTAGGGATCTAATAAAGACAAATATCATACTTTTAAGCTTCACCTGTTTATTCCACACTTTCAAACAGTAAAAAAAGAAAGTAGTTCATGGCTTCTTCCAAATGAGAGAATGTGATAGAAGATTAGAAATGTAGATCTCACCCATGCACTTTACCATGTTGTTCCTCAAAATTTAGCATCATTTTACTAAATACCTTTGATGAGTCCATCTATAAGAACAGCAGAGCTGCTATTCTCCAAAAAACACTCAAGTTTCCTGAGACTGTCTACTTATTCCTCTCAACATTAAACTGTCAAAACCTCAAAGCTTTTTAAGACATCTTAATTCAGACCTATAAATTGAACATATTTGAAAACAAATAGGCTAAGAACTGCTATTCATTGCTATCACTGCCTGCTAGGAAGTTAAAGAGTTGCAAAACAATACTTGAGATAGAAGTAGGATATTTAAATAAAAAAGTCAATACAGCTTTTATTGCACTAACTCTACCTAGCCACTTTTTCCAGAAATCGCTCATGGAAAAGCACGCACATCATTTCATGAACCTTCCTACATGGTAATGTGAGATTCCACCAAAAGGCTCACCTACCTCAGGGGAGGAAGGGGGGGAAGCGGTCTGAGCGTACATAGGATGTCTGCATCGTATGACATATCTGCTAGTGACACACGCCAGAAGCCACGGCCTCCAGCTGCTCACGCTGCAAAATGCTCTTCTGGGCTTTGAAAGTCTCTGCCATTCAGCTGGGAACGCACAAACCGTAGCTCTGCTGCAGTGAGGGGAGGCAGGTCTGGATTAACTGAATCTCTCCCTGACAGATTGAGATTTGTGTCCCAGTATTTTATATAACGCCGCCTAAGAGTCCACAGCACACATGCACAACAAGTGAATGCAGCATTAAAAAAAAAAACAAACCACAAACAGTTATTTACTCTGCATGTTTGAAAACACAGTTCCTGATGGCTTTCCAGAAAGTGTAGCCTTGGTGTAAATTATTCCACGGTCACTGACAAACCCTGTGCAAGTTAATCAGACCTCAGACTACTGTTATTTCAGTTGAATGAGGTAAATAGTATTTCAACTGATATCAGTGATATCAGTTTCTTTTATTGGCTTTTGTGAAGCTTTTGTCACAAGGAGACAAAAACTTTCCGGCCACACACACAAGAGGGACTAACAAGTATTCCTTATCCCTCCTGCTTGCTATAGGTTTGAAAAACATCTTCTCAGTTAAAAAAAAAAAAAAGAGATGTAATTTTACTAGTAACTCCAACAGACACTGCCTTGGGGATGTTCCCACAACACTGTGTAACTGCTAGCTTAGAAAAAAAAAACCAGATCAAGTTCAATGTATATAACAGAATGGTGCTACAGGTTGATCTCTAAAGATTTCATATGACTGCACTGAGGAAATCAAGAGGAGTTGCAGATGCCACTGTGAGCTGTTATCTCAACTTTAAAAAGGGCTTATAAATGCAGTAACTCACAGTAATGATCAGTCTATGTAACTCACTCTGAGCTGTAAGAGAAATGACATGAAGTCATTTTGCTACTGTTCTTTCCTTGAGGAGTAGCTCAGAGAGGCAGCATCCTTCCAGTGCGTACAGCCTATTGATCATTTCTGATGTCAGCCTAAAATGCCCCAGCTAATAAGTGAGGTTATTTTAATGTTGTATTCTTGGAGTGAAGTATGTTATGCCCAGGTTAAAATCTCTTTTATCAAAGGACATAAAAGCACTATATTCCATTGGATACATTGAGGAAATTGGATATTGACAAACACTATCAATTATGAAGTCAAAGTTTTATGGCAGATATTGACCACAAACAAAAGAAGGCAAAAAAACCCAACAGATTTGCTTGGTGAGTATTTCTGAACGAAGTATTTCTGTGAGGCCACATGAGTGCAGAAAGGTCACAACCCAGTCTTTGGGCCTTCCAGAACACCTTCTGAAGACTGGAGATATGATGGAGCACTGTGCCAGACAGAGATGGCCAGCAGTGCTGTGGTGGGCAGCTTTATTGAGGTCTTACACCATTTTCCTCTCCTTGCCTGGAGTCACCAGCCTCTCTTGGCAATGGCATCCAGTATTTGGATAAAGTGCTCTGACTGCTGGCACCAGCCTTTCAAACGACGATGTGGGACAGTGGGAAGAGTTATCCTGATGGGGCACTGTGGCCAATTAGTAAGAAAGTGAGAACAGAACAGCCGCAGAGCTCAAATGGAAAAATGACACACCAGGGGAAGGCTATACTGGAACGGTCATCCTTCAGTGACCCTTCTGCTGCTGCTGCTCAGTCCTTTCCCCTTCCCTATTGTTGAAGTTAGTCACTCAGAAAAAAGAACCATGATGTGTTGAGGAAGAGAAAATTTTCCTCTCCCTCAAGCTGTGAAACATCTTAGCTGAGCAATACTTAAATGTCAACACAAATGTGTTCTGGTGTACAGAAAAAACTATTATTATTAGAAATCACAGCTGCTATTGCATTTCATAGTCAGGTGGATTATGTTGTCTAGAGATAGTTTTTGAGAACAGCTCTCTGAAGCACCAGCTACATACCGTAACCAATTTCATCTGCTCTATATGTAACCAAAACCTACTAAGGTATGAATTTCTTACCTGCAGACCAGCTTTTCCAAAGTTCAGATACCTTGTGATTAGAGGTTATGGTCCGAATTCAATTAAGTTATCTTAATTTTGCCTAGCTGGCCTTAATAATTTAAAGGCTGGTCCAAGCTCCTTGGACTGTAGGGGCTTATCACAATGGTAGGACTACCTGCATTGCTTCCCCCACCAGTGCTTTTCTGAGTGGTTTGGGTTTTTGGGGGGTTTTTTCAGATAAATTTAATAGTTTTGGACTCGTGTTTTAGTAGGAAATTTCACAGCTTTCCAAATTTAGAAATAATCTAGGCAAAGTGACCTGTGTACTCCCACCACTGTAAGAGGGAGCCAAAGGTTCAGCTAGTCTCTTTTTGAGAGCCTGGCTCTCAAATCATCACCAACAGCATTCTTCTGGAGAAACAGTTTTACTTATAAACAAAAGGTGGTGTTTTTTTTTTTTTTAAACAGTGTATTTCTGTATTTTCATTCAACTGTGTATTCTCCATCCCATTAAGACGCCAGAGTAAGGACTGGCTTCTTCAACAGTCGCCAGTGTTCCCTGTTCCTCTTTATTTGGTCTCTTTTTCCCCTCATGTGTACTTTTTAAACCTGGCAGGATTGCTCTGGACCTTCGAGTTTTGTGGTTTATGCCTTTCTTTGTCAGGTTAGATTTGCAGATTGGCCAGAAACAAGAAGACAGGACTTGTCTGTGTTAATGGTCCTGGCACTGCCTCTTCACAAGTCTTCGGCATTTGCTGTTTTGCTAAACTGGTATAATAAAGTTCAGCTGCATTTTGCATCTGACTAAGAACCAGCTATCTAAAACCATTGCATCTGAACAAGATATATAACGGAGTTAAACTAATCTATTCCTTTAAGAAATAACACTGCAATGGCTACACCAAAATTAAGTATTCCTCAACTATTACAGATGGTTCCATACCTGTTATTGAAAAGTTTCCACTTTAGTGCACCATGAATCAGACCCTAAACATGCTGTGTTGAAACTAAATTACTAATGTTCGATCAATAAACACATTTACTGTTCTCTAGTCTCGTTGATTATTAAATGACTTGTAAGGTCACATAAGCAGTTTTCCATGACTTCCAAAATAATCATAACAGGCATTTAATTTCCTTTTCCTCCTTAAGCAATATTATTTTAGGATTGGCTTAAGTGAATCTATGCTATTCTCTTCCTTTTGACATTAGTTCTTAGAAGAAACAGGTTCTTCAACTGGTATCCACTTTGCTGGTATCTAGTTGATTAGTCATACTCAAATACAGTTAATCTTATTTTATCATTGATAATACAGCGCTCATAACACCCACATTATATTTAGCTAATGTTTTTTAATTAGACAGTCATTCTTTAGTTGCTTATACCTTTGGCAGACTGAACAATGGGGCTAAAATAATCTATGCTTCATCTCCTACTCTGCCAGTCTTCGGGGAGGGGGCGGGACAGACACGACAAGCTTTCAGATTGAAATACTGTTTTTCAAAAACTAAGCTGAGGAATAAATATGCCATTTTCTAAGAGCTAGCATTCTCTCGCCTCCCTCCTCCACCTTCCTCATGCTCTTTCCAATCCACTTGTTTTGTTTAAAATAGGAGGGGATATAGGAAAGGAGTCAAAAGCGCTGACCCATGAAAATATATGCAAATTTGGTCAGGCTGAAGCTATTAAAAATTGCTAGCTGTGGCTGATCCTAAATCTGACCTGTTATTCTTGCAAGTGAAAGCTGGCATAAAACTAATGACAACATGAACTCCACATCCATTTCCTCCGATATGAGTATCAATAGTGTTTTGCATTTTACTGGTACCATACCGAGCAAGATACAACCTTAATTTAGCCTTCTTGTGTGTCTTCAATTATATATTAAGCTTTCAGTCCTCTGTCTCAGCTGGACAATGAGATGGGCAGTAAACAATGCTGAGGACTGCAAAAAGACTGAGAATAATCTTTGGAGATTAGACACAGTGATCAAGAACCAAAATTTGTTTCTTCTATTCCTGTATGATAGTGGGGAAAAAACCCTATCCTAACATATGAAGACAATGGAAATAAAGTTGCCTGGGCAACATTATAATCAGCACTGCCTACATTTTAGTGCTTGATTTCACAGCTTTAACATTAATTATCTCTGTAATTTTATCCTGTATGTGTGCTAACTTGTGAGAAGAACCACCTGAGATCAACATAGGCTTGTATCCCTATTATGCAAAATGGTACCTAGCTTACCCACCACAGTAAAAGGTGAACTGTACTTTTAAGTCTGGAGCCCATCTGTTTGAAGACTGTATTTTCACTTATATTCAGATAAAGTGGTATGCTGCTCCATGTTCTCCCTTTCTGCTAAAAACCCTCAAATTTTACTTGAAGAAGAAAAAAATTACTTCTTCATTTTAATAAGAGACACTGAGTTTAGCTTGCATATATATCACATAACCAGGTTTTCACAATTGCTTCTTGTTACCATTTAGCTACATAAATGAAGCTTAAACTTGTGTATTTCACATTTAAAAAAAAAATCCACTGTCATGTAAAAATTAAGATTGTTATGTTGAAGCAAAAGGCTATAAAACAGGGCACTGCAAAAGCTGTCCCTCCCTTTCCCTATGCACATAAAACCTTAATTCAGCGCACGTTACAAGATGTAGTTTTACCAGCCAGGGCTGTATCAAATGGTAAACTCTTTAAAGTCATCAGTAGTGTAATTATCATTCAATATTACCATAGGATATCATTACTGCGGCAGGTAAGACTTCATCCATAATGCATACCAAATTCAGTTTTTATATGAGAAAATTGAAAACTATTACTTAAAAGATTACTTATGCTCTAGCTCCAAGTTGAAACCTCACTTTTCCCCATCCTATTACAAAAAGGGGGAAGGAAGACTTGTGCTTATCTATTAGAGCTGTTCAAGTAATTGGACTCTTCCTGGCAACAGCAGTTTCCTTGCCAAAGCTAGTAATCATAGCTCCCACTTTTGTTGCTACATGATTCATTTTGTAAGTTTAGTATATATTGCATAATATCCAACTATTTTTCAGTTGCTTTGTTTTTCTCTCAGAAATGATTCATTTGAAGCTTGATCCATCTCTCATTAAAAACAAGGGAAAGATTCAAAACATCTATACGAATATTTGGATTGGTCCTTAAGGTCTAAGTAGTGACTGGCAGGTCCATCATTCCTGTATATGCAAATAAATAGATTTTTTGATACTTTTACCTCTGAAGTAAGGTGACCGGAGTATGTCTTCCTGTGCCTAATCTGAGATGAACAGTATCAATTGCACTAAAACCAAGTGAAGGTTAACAAAAGGGAAGAGGATTCCAGTAACTACAGTCAGGTTAGCTTGGTTTACCTTTTATTCAAGTATTACCATCCAAGAAAATGTGACCTGGAAGAATGAAATCGCTTACAATGCCAAGAATATCTAGACGCTAAAAACTGATTAAAATTACCCTTCACGTAGCTTACAATCCATAAACTTCGAAGCCAGATTTTTGCTATTACTCAGCTAGCGTAACAAAGCAGCGTGGCAGATTTAAATAAGAGACGGGACTTCCTGAAAAGTCTTTAGTTAAACTTCAGCACTGAACATGACAGGAACGTAATGCTTCAGCGAGAAGTGAATATAGTATTGAAAATGGCAAGGCTACTGTTCACCACTTTGTCCTGTTACTCTCCCTGGCTATTTGTCCTAAGACACTATTTGCTTTAGGAAGAACAACACTTGAAAACTTTTTTTGTTTCTAAGCATTTGGTCAGAATTTTGTGCGGTAGCCCAGAAGTAAGTTTTGCATGGAAATTGTTCTCTTCTGCAATCCTGCAATAATTTCTTCTGGTATCATGACTTTTAAAGACCCTATCACACATGGACAATAACGAATCATTGTCTGTTTGGGGGCGAATCAGGTGTCATAGCTGTGACTTCTCCTGCAAGAAGCAGACCTAACCCAAGGAGTCAGCAGGCAGCCACACGGGAGACCTCTGAGCAGCAGGATGAGTTCACCGCCTCGTTCCTTCCTTTGATTCCAGTTTTTGCTCCTGCTGCAGGTATGTGACTTCCAATCTTAACTTCTCTCTTGCTCTGATTTAACCTACGGATACATTATCAAGGACTTGATATAATCAGTATTGGGTTTTTTTGCTCTGCCTCCCTGGTTTGTCTTTCTGATCCTGATGGTGAATTTGGCAGCGGGATGCTGGCTTTCCTAATCAACAGGCCTTCCTACCTGCCTGCAAGAAGCTCAAAGCAGGGAGGCAACAGGAATACACAGCTTCTTTTCTAAATTATCTTTTCTGTTTAAAATAAAGCATAAGGATATACTGTTTCCAAAATATTCCCTTCAACATTTTTCTAAACAATCTTTGCCTCTATCACACCTACATATTTTACTTTCTCCTTCATCTTTCCAGTAGCCCTAGAAATGTATCTGTCCTGCTGCTGCATACTGTTACAAACATACAGGAGTAACACAGGTGGCCAGATTTAAAGTTTCAAAATTCAAACAAAATCAGCTTCATTGACATTGAGTAGTTAAAAATATGACTGCAGGACACACGAGGCTGACAACACTGGTTTGTACTGCCAGTGATGACATGGAGTCAGAAAAGAGAGAGGGTCAGAAGTCAGAGAACATGATATCACTCTGACCTCTTCACCACTAACACACAAATCTTCAGCTTTTTGCTAACTGAGGCATATTCACCACCTAAATAATGCCAAATAAAGAGTTTGCAAGAGAAAAAAGTAAATAAAAGTATTGAACTGCTTGCAGTGACCTCATAGAAAGCTATGCAAGCCACTACGGCAAAGGAAAGTGAAAGATACATAATTGATTTCTGTAAGTATGAACTAAGGGTATCATTAAAGTTTTACAAAATTTCCAGATGATGCTTTAGAAGCAACCAAACCTGGGGGACTTCAGTGTTGGGAAGTGGGCAAATTTTAATAGTTAGTTTGTACAGTTAATTCCCGTAATTGGTAAAATCCAAGGACAGAAAGACTAGTTACTTCTGGGTCCCACAAAGAGTTTAAGATAATCCTTGCTCATTAATTGTATTCATACTGTGAAAAAAATAAAAAAGATCAATGTTTTCAGTATAGCTAATAGAATAAGACACTTGTAAATACTATTTAATAAATGCATATGTTTTAAAACCAAAGAGTGAGGCGCTGTTCAGGAGAAGATGCTTTTGATAACACACATTATGAATAGTTATATGTGATTTGATTCTTTCTGGACAGATTTTGTTTGAATTTAAAGACAAAATAATCCATAGCTCAATATAAAAGGGAACATGTGTGTTTGGAAGGGGGGATGGCATGCTAGCCAAAGACAATTTAATTTTTCAAGCTCTACATACTAACTATTCGTAAAGACTCTGGTTACTTTAGTCATTATCACGAAGAATTACCTAACACTTCAACTGATGACTAATTTTGCCACCCTGTTGGTAGTTAATCAAATCTCTCTTGCCGCACATATGCTGAGCACATACCTTCCAGAACGTCTGGCAAAACACTCAGTATTTTTTCCTTCACTTGGATTCATAAAGCATGTTATGTCACTGTCTTGCTTGGGCTCCTTCCACCTTTTCATCTTTCCGTTCTGGTATAAATGTCTGTGCAAGGTAACTGAGAAGGAGGTTTATAATCCGTTCAAGTGTTTTACAGGACTTAGAAAATACAATCAGAGAGGCCCTGGTGAGGCGCGGGGTGCTACTTGACATACCCATACACGTCGGTACACCAAGCATCTCCCAGAAGCCCACCCGCCACTGCAGCAGGGTGTGGATTTCTGATGGCTCTTGTGAAGAAATCGGAGAAATCTCACGCCATCTAAGACATGTCAGAAAGAAGCAAGTGCCTCTGTGAGGGTAAATCATTCAAGTTCAACATCTCCTTGTGAAATAAGGAAACCACGACAGAAAAATCTCACAATAATTGAAGCTCAAGTCAGCAAAGAAAAAGTCTGCCTCCATTCAGGACAAGAGAGGGCATGAGCTCTCTCCTAAGTTTGAGCTCTTGTCCTAATCATTACAACTGCTGCTCAGAGAAGCTTCCTTAAAAGACCTTGCCCTTCCCATTTGTCTTCCATCACTTCTTTATCTGACTGGACACCTGCAAGTGTTCACCCATGTCCCCATTTACTGGTAACTTGAGCTTCAGCATCCTGCACTGTAACACTGTGCTAAGGTTAGCACAGTCTAACAGCGAGTGGCTCTCTGTGGAGAGTAAGGGTCACTAGTTGTAGTAACATTATATATTTGCTACATTTCCATTTTTTATAGTATAGCTGTTAGAGGCACGTAATACATTTCTAAAGTATCAAGGTTCCTTCCCATTCTTTTCCACCCGTTACCCTTTTAAAATATAATATTGACTAGTCTGAGTCCCTTAAATTCTTTACATTGTGACTAACCTTCTCTTAAAGTTCAAGAAACAGAAAATTCAATCAGCAAACTCAGTTCCTTAAACATCCTCTAGTTGAGGACAAGGCCAAGAGACAGAACTCGGTTTGCAGAAATGCCATACAATAGTCTCCAAACCACAGTAACAAAAGCAGCGTGGTATTTTGAATTACTTAAATACAAATCCACCAATCCCTGCTTTTGTATCTTCTTTACATAAGAAAAGAGTTCTCTGCAGAAGCACGCACAGTCAGCATTTGTATTTTTCTGAGGTCCAACACACATGGCTTGGAAAAATCTCCATAGGTGGCATTTTCTGCACCTCCCATAAACCAGAGCTGCAGGCATAACGTGACCTGAACTGATAAAGTGACTGTGGACTGGGCAGTAACCCATGGAAAAACTGTAACAAGCATTGCCTACTACCTTTTCTACTTAATTGTAGACATAGCAGGAAAGTAACTTGACATTTCTGTTGAAGTAACTTGACATTTCTGTTGAAGGAGACTGTGTTATTATGCTTTAATCTGACTACAGAAAATCTGATTTCTTCCTTGCTTGAACTATTGCTAAGACCAAAGAGGTAAAATTACAGAATGTATTTCTGTAACGCAGGAGTAGCCATTAACAACTCAAGTTGCCATCTAGCAAACAAAGTAAAGGACTGAGGATAACAGCTCTTGAGTTTCTGGGACTAGCTATGACAATACTCCCCCTTGTGGCCTTGGGCAAGTTACTTAACCTCTCCAGATGAGAGTCCCTCTCTGTAAAAATGAGGATAATGATATTTACTTACCTCTCTCAGAGGAGATGTGAAAACTAATTAAAATAATTTGTGTAAAGGGCTTTGAACCTGAAAAGCACTACATAAAGTGCTAAGGAAATAGTGTTTATATAAAAGACTGAGGGGAAAAGAAGATTCCAGTTACACAGTAATGCATCAGTAAGAAAAACATAGCACGGTTTTCCTTTCTTCCATTTTTATGCCCAATCAAAACCATACATCTGAGATTAAACTTTCCTACTATGAAATAAGTTGTTATAAAGGACATGGGTATTAAAGGACATTGGTATTGAGGCATTTTCATACTACTGACCATTTGTACTCCCCTTTTGTCTAAACAGACTCAAGGGGATGATCTGACGAAGTAGTTACCAAAATTGCCCTTCAATATTCCAAAACATGCTATACAGATAGATTGTCATCAAAATTTGTTAGGAATATTGACCTTTTCTTACCCATAAGCATTGTGACACTTGTTTTGGTCAAGACCTGGATACTGTTTACCTACTGGTGCTGAATTCAGTGAATGTCGTTGTCTTCATAAGGGATCAGATGAGGCCTTCGCTATGTTATTTTACAACCGTGGAAAAACGGTGCAAGTGAACATGGGGGAAGCTGTCAGGAAGAGAGACGCATTCTTCGTCACCCACATAATTGTGTGGCTTGATCTCAAGAGTGGTTGAACATTTCATTTAGACTGTTTGCAAATACTGAAGTGCTGTCTGAGAACAAGCAGTTTACCTAGTGAGAGCTATGTGAAAGTAGGTTAAACCATAACACTACCATAAAACAGCACCTGACAATCTCTGGGAGTGAGATATTTATCAAACACAGCAATGCTTTTAGGAGAAAATTATGGGGTTTTAGGAGAAAAAGACCACCTCCTTCTAATGTCATGCAAACACCAAGTCAAATTCATTGATAATCTTCCAGACTGTGGCAAAGGACATCTTCGAACTGTAAACTGAAGAATGATATCCCAAAAGTAGTAAAGGCTCATTCTGGGAAAAAATGCTTCCTTCATAATTAATGCCACAACTAGATCTTAACATCACTTAACTTCTGGAATGGTATTTAGTAATAACCAAATAAATAGGTATTTGCTGTCAGTTGAGAGCAGCACAAAATTCATTAAAATAATCAGAGAAATAAAACAAGTATACCTTCATTAGATATATGAATTCTAATGAATGCTTTTGATCACTGTTTTAGTGTGATGACATTACCAAGTCATTCTCTGTCAGAAAAGTTACATGCATTGGATTCGGGTAAATACTGTTTTCAAAGGCTTTCTAAGAAAAAGAATAGATGTAATATTAAGCTAAATATTTACCAGTAGTATAGCAAAGTATTAAATTAAATAGCCAATATAACACATTTTACTTATAGCTCCCTCCCAGTACATGGCTGCTGTTTAAGGAAATGTGTGAGGAAGTGAGAAAACCAAGAAGAATAGTTACTTTAACAAAAAGCAAATAAAATTATTCTCTCTATACACTTTTTGGCCAAGTCCACCATCTCCACCAGGATAGCGAAAAAGACTCATTTCCTTCAGCCCCCAGCTCATAGAAGGCAGCCTGACTGCAAAGGGGGAAGAAACCAGCTGCAGAAGAGACCAAGGTGACTCAGACTGGGTGTTTAAACAGGACAAGACAAGGTTTGGTTTTTGCTTTTGTTTTGGCAGGTTGTTGGGGGTTTTTGGTTTTGGTTTTTTTTTGTGGTTTTTTAGCAGCCACGTTGAGCCTGGTAGCCTTTATTACAAAAAACCAACAAACCCACCAAAGCAAGAAACCTGCTCATACACATTCAGGCACCACCATAGGAGGTTATTTCAGTCCCGACCGTAGAAGGTGGAAGACTGGACAGTAATGAAGCCGCATGGAGGGGTGGCTGACTGAGAGCCATCCTTACAGGCCTAGCTCATTTAAAACCTGGGCAAACCAATGTGCTCTTACATCGTCCACCAGCTAGTCTAGGCCATACTGACTGTTTCTTCACATAAGCCTGAACACAACCCAGAATATGGTGTTCAATTACTTTTATTTACAATACATCTGTGTTTTCTTCTTTACTTACGATTAAAAATTACTAATCAGACAGATCAGAACTGTTGATTAATGCACTTCATAATTACAAACAATTCTGTAGATGGCTAATTGCTTTAAAATGCATTTCTTGATTAGTATAAATACATGAATAAAAGTTTTTGTCTAACAAGGAAAAAATATGACTGCACACATAAGCAGCTTAACAGCTCCCTCAGCATCACTATAACCTGCTCTGGTATCCTATTACAAACCAAAGCATTAGCATTCTGAAGCCTAGTGAAAAATAGCAACCAGAATTATGTCTAGTTTAATGTTTTTCCAGTTGGATAATTCTGTTATGATTTTCAGAGGGTATACTTCATCTTTAGAACAGTTAGATACTACTTCGGGTTATTGATGTTGAAATTGGAACAACTGGAACTAATCTGGAATCCTGCATTGCTTAGTCTTTTGTATTGTAAGTTTTAATTATTCTGCTACTTTATTACACTTTCCAAACAAAAATCAGCCTTGGGCAGAAAGATTAGAAAAGATGTTTATATCTCATAACACATTTTGGGTAGCATTGTCGGGTGTGCATATCAAGTGTTTTGTTGCAGGGCTTCCCCCCCGGGCCCCATAAATGAGCTCTGCGATGCATTTGTTACTTCTCCAAGTTGATTGCTAATCATCCACAGACATTAATATCCTGCTGTTCCCTGTGCTTTTGAAGGGTTTTCTTCAGGTTTTTTCTGTTTAAACAAGTTGATTGCCATTTTCAAACACCTACCTAGAAGTAAAACCAAGATGAATCAATATTGTCAAAAAGTTATTCTGATCAGTAACTTTTTTAAAAATGCAACATTTCAAATAGAAAATTAAAATTATAAAAGAAGATGAATGACAAAACATGTCAGCTATTGTGGTTAAAGAGAAAAATGCTCTGTGAAGATGCTGGCAAATAAAGTAACTCTCCATGTGTTACTTCTTCTAAAGAAACAAGCAAATATTTTTGATCATTTTACATATGGCCTAAATTAATTCCTATTCTGATCATTTTAATTACTTCAGTACAACCTAGCAGTAGCAGCATATAAGTTTTGTATCAAAGCTCACATTTGTTTCCTAAATGTTGATGTAATACTCAACCTGTAAGTTACACTCTTATTTTAATTAGCTCTGTAAATCATATCAAAGAACTCAAATTTAAGTAAGAAAAGCTAATTTAAGTTGCCACAAAAACATTCCTTTTCCTCAGATAAATCAGTGGTCTTCCATAAAATTGTAATTACAAAGTATTTCATTTGGAATTTGCTATTTGTTAAATCAAAGCTTGAGTGATCATCAAAAAGACCTTCCTGATAGACAATTTTAATTAAAAAGTGCTTGTTTATGAAGTTTCACAGTTCCCTCCCTTCTTACCACTCACATTACCATCTCAGAGATTACCTGAGAGGAGACTGTGTCATGACATATCTTTGTCTTTCTTTTCATGGGCAGGATATGCAATGTGCTTCAAACATATCCCAGAACTGCTGTGCCTCACAGTTTAACTCCATCTTGAACTCATATCTCGTGCTACAACACGAAAACTTTCCTCCTGGCATGCAAGAGCTTTTATTGTTATTTTATACATATTTTATGTCTATACACACAAAATATATATATGTATATACACACACACTTGTTTTTCTTCCCTACAAAGAAAGCTGAGATTTCTGCAGGATAGGTCAGACTCAACAAGAGTGACAGATTTACTGATTGGAAAGAAGGTGTGTATTTTTCTTGAGACATAGGCTTTAAAATGGGCTGAAATAATATATAGATAAAAGTACTATTTTATAAATCCAAACATTCATCAGCGAGCCAGCAGCCCAAATTACAATATGCAGTGTTAACTGAAATAAAGTTGTCAGAAGATGTTTAGATGAAAGGTAGATGTGATGGAAATAAATGAACTTAAAGTAAATAGAACAGTCTCAAGTGTAGTTCATGTTGAATGGGGTAGCAGCATTGCAAAAAATAGCAGCCACGTTGAGCCTGGTAACTGCTGTCAGAAGAGTAGGGTCTGTCTACCATTTTCCTTCTGTTAGAGCTTTGGTTTCATGGTTTCTGGCACCTACTCCAGGGCTCAGCCATTCACTATTTGTATGGTAATGGCAATATGAAATTCTGTAGTATTTTCTTCATTCAAAGAGAAGTTGGCTTTTGAGGAAAGCTTTTGAGGAAGGCCCCTTTTCTCTTTGACCCAAAGGTGAGCGATTTCCCCTGTTTATAAAAATCCCCAAAAGTTTCCAGTGGAGCTTACAGACTTCAGCAGCTACAGTGCAGATTCTTTGTAATTCAAATCACAAGTATACACACACACTTAAACAACACTTAGCATAAAATGTTATAGTTGCTGTGAGTAAATGCCACTATCAGGCCAACTCAGTAAAAACACTGGCCTATTAAGATTTTAATCATTCATTATTCCTTCAGCTAAAATCCACTATCTGAAACCAGCTGTTAGTGTCCATAAATGGACATGTTATAACAGCTAATAATTGACACCAGGTATAACACCACCCATCTCTTCAGTGGAACCTTGCAACCAGACCTCCTAGGACTTCAGAGGCAGAGAAAAACATCATTATGTTTCGGCTTGACCCCCATCTTCCTCGTGAGTATGTATCGATAGTAATTAGATGTTTCTAGCTACTATCTCATCCTACAACCTGTTTTGGCTCAGTGCGAGTGGAACAAAATGTTTTAACAAACAGCATTAACATCATTATTAACAATGCTTTAACAACCCCATTTTACTGATGAAAAGATAGAAATGACATAGTGAAAAGAAGAAAGGAATAAAGAAGAGGATATAAAAGAACTACGCTGTTTCCAAATCCCATGTATACTTCCAAATTTTAAGGTGCAGTCTGTCAGCCTGGTACTGCTGCGAAAGTGAATGGAAGGAGTAATAGGCTATACACAGGGAGGGAGGTTTTAGTTTTAATAACTTCTGCATACTAACCTATTCTTAAAAATCTATTTCATTAATATTTTAAATTTTATGATAAAAAAAGTATTTTTAAATAAATCACTAAGCTCAAGGCATAAGTCCCTGGAATAGCATTTATGCAGTACTTGGATGGCAATTCTTCTGCTGGTTCTGCACATTTCACCCCCAAGGTGAAGATGAATCAGCTTCACGTGGAGGCACTCACCAACAGGTCAGTTGATCTGATGAGGAGGTGTCCTGTCCTGACCCGCACCTCACGGTCATTTCACCCCTGCATGAAGTACTGAGCTCTTGCGCAAGCACAACCCAAGCTTCAGCTTGGATTTACAGTGCCTATTTCTTCCCTTGTATAAGGGAGGAAAACTTCAATAACAATGTTTTTTGTCTACCAAAAATAAAAAATAAGGAAGGATCCTAAGTCTTAAATTGATCACTGACACCAGCATATTGTTCTCATCTGTTTTCTGAGACTTGCTGTCCAAACAGAGCAAGATAAACGTTCACTGTCTTCCATTAAGAACCACTCTCAATGCGAGCACTCAGTCAAATGGTCTGAGATAAAAGGCACTATAACAACAGCAGAACACCACAAGCTATACAGACAAAGCAAATCCTC
>NW_008825108.1:2902357-2931971 GCF_000699105.1 Pygoscelis adeliae
TCATCGAGTCCCCGGCGTTCACCACCACCACCAGTTGCTTTTTTTAGCTTCAAAACCCAATTACCTTTTTTTTTTACCCCTCCAAGTTCCTATATTTCCTCCATAGATGGAGAAGCAGCATTCAGCATCAAAGTACTCAAGGGTGGGGGTTTAATACACAGAGGAAAACAAAACCCAAGAAAAACCCCACACCACAAAAAAAAATCCTGCTTTCCCCTCTCTCAGACTCTTTAAGCCTAAATCAGTACCTACAGCTTTAGTAAAACAAGAAAACAAACCAGGTAACAAAAATAAGCAAGACTGTGGCATACCTTAAATGGTTCTTCCTAGAAGAGGTGCTCCTTTTCCTACTTTGCTGATATTTTTGTTAGAAACATTTCATTAGACCTAGTTCTTTCACTGCCAGGCAGCCAGTAGCTCTGTCAGGGCTTTTGACAGGTAACATTATCAAATTTTATTTTAGGAAGGACAAGGTGCTTGCCTAGATGAAATAGCTACAGCTTAGCTTAATAAATTACTGGGAAATAACTTTAAACCACAGATATCTTCAGATCTGTCAGGTTTTAAAAGTTTCAAGAAGATCTACCAAAAAAAAAAACGCTGCAGAAAAACTTCGGTAGTTTTATTCAGTAATTTGGGAATTTTCTTTAAATTTTGTTGAATAGTTAAGCATCTCACTTTAATTTCCATATGGATATTAGACAGTTAGCTGAACATGGGGGAAAAGTTACTCCACAATTAGTTAAACTTTGGCTTCAGAAGAGGAACAGCAGCTGAAGATGTGAACCCCATCCCCAGCTTTACCAGACAGGAGTTACTCAACACCGGCAAAGCTGTCTGTGGTACTAGTAAAGAGGAAACAAGCATATATTCTAAGATTAGCCATTTGTTAAACCAGGGATAATAGCACTTGCTTGCTCCGATAGGTATTTGTGAGGTTTATGTCACTATATTTTTTTAAATGCTTCAACGCTGAGGTAAGTCTGAGTGGAACAATCTTTGAAATTGGACTCAAATGCAGAGTCCATTCCCAACCCTGCAAGGAATTCAGCAGATGGCCTTCAAAAAACCAGTTTAAACTAGGATTACATAAGTAGCAATAGATTTTGGGTGCCTCATTTGAGTGCAGAACTAGATACACCAGTGGATCTGACTCTCACAGGAGCTGGTATCTCATGACATGGGTGAAGTGAAGAGATCACGCCTTGAAGTTGGGACATTAGTCTTCAGCATTTGTCAGGCTCTCAGATGTCATATAAAACTTAAAAATAAAATTGTAAGTGCAGAGCATTATTATAAAGAATGCCCAGTTATTTTGAGATATTTGTGACAAGAGATCTCTAAATTACAGTTTTCCCCAGGTGAAACAACAGCAGGTATGACTATCCAGTTCAGTAGTTTCAAAGTAATGACTTTTTAACGTCATCACGTTAAGCTTAAAGAAAATTAATTTCTAGATTCCCCACACACAAGCAAAAAAGCAGCCTGAAAAAGTAATGTAGGATTACTCATTCCCATGTGTCCCTGCTCTGGTCCACCTTCTGTGCTCTCTGCTTCTCAGTTATCTTGTTCTTTCTATATAATGGCAAGTCAAGATGGGGTCATTCATTAAGAACACAGGAAACAACTTTTCCAACACCCCGAATATTAAAAAAACCAAAACAGATGCAATATGTAACACAAAAGCAATGTTAAGAAAGTGTTAACTGCTAAACTCTAAGGCTCTCATGCAAAAGAATACTTTAGAAAAACAACTCCCATTGATTTTAAGCCTGTTCACTAACAATTATTCATGAGCCAGATTGCAAGTCCAACTAAAACATGGACACAGTAGAGCTTCTGATAAGAAGGTCCCTAGAAGTTGTTGATATTCCTAGCAAAGTAAACATTTAATATTTGCACAACAAGATAAAAAAAAAGGAATGGCCCATACGAGTTTCTTCTGAAAACAAAGACTGGAAACTGAAAATTTGTTGATGAAAAGCTATTTATTTATCCATCCTGTTTCTCCTATTGTGCACTGGTCCAAAGCCAAGAATCCCAGTTCTCAGCTGCTATCTACTGAAGCAAATGAAAGACCAGTGGACAGAAGTGACTTTGGCCATTTATACCGTGTGAGCACACTAATTATGGGCCACTGAAATCGGGAATTTTACGAAGTGACATTTGCCAGTCTACAGGCTGGCAAAATGTTTTCATGTTTTCCTCCATCTTTATAAGTGCGTATTTGGGTTTACAAGGAACTGTATCAAAAATCTGAAGTTCCCTTGAAATTAGCATTTTGCACCAGCTAGTGCTGAGTTGCCTAGTGCACTACACTAATGCCTGGATCGATAATATGGTCAGGATACATCACAGAATGGAAATCTAAATTTGTTTTACTTCGCTGCATGAAGGCACTCATGTAATCATTTGTAAGTTATTAGTCTCTCTATGTATTGCACTGGGAAGAATGACTGAAAAAAAAGAGTCAAGATTCTTTACAGATGCTGTAATGCAGGGAAAGACATTTGGGAATGCCAAACGGGGAAAGCACGATATCCTGAATGTAATGCGAGGTACTTCCTTCAAGATAAGTGCCAAAATCAACCCTTTTAACAGACGGGATTTAGCAATAAAAGCGTAAGTGTACTCTGCTCTATTAGAAACAGTTAAACATAGATTTGCAACAAAGAGAAGCAATCCAGGGAGGGTTGGGACCCTCCCCAACCACGTAAAAAGGACAATCAATCATGACTGCTGTTAGCCCCTCAACTTGTCTAGAAAGTTACTACTTACTGTACAGCTCCATAGCAGCATCTAAGCGAAGGCTTCCAGCCTCCTGCTCTTCTCCCTGCCCTTGGCCATGCAGTCGTGCCTCTTCCTTTGCACTGGCACTCACGCTCAGATGAGTAGGTTATGAGCAAGTCCAGCCATCTGAGCCAGCCAAAATAATTACTTTTTTTCCTCTCCTGGATTCAATTTCTGTTGGCTCAGTTCCTTGAGCTGCCTTACCATCTGGTCATACAAGAGCACAAAATGACATAAGAGGGGGCAGGACCACAAAGTCAGGGGAGGAAGGGAGGAGGGAAGGTTCGATGACAGCCCAAGCTGAGCTACTGTAGGTTGGCACTCCCCCTACCCTGATGGAGGATGGTTCTTCTAGAGATCACATCACAAGAAAGCAATAGTATACTATACAGTTTATTACATATGGGGACACAAATTCTGCCACTGGACAAATACATACCAAACCCGGTATAACTGGAGGAAGTCACTTCTAGAACATGTATTTCATAAATTTGGTGTGATGTCTATTAGCAATCAAACCATATGACCTCTGCCTGCTATAATTACTTACAGTCGACTAAATTCACACCAGAAAAAGACCATTCATTTTTAGTATCTGGATTTCCAGTGGATAAGACAATGAATTCCTACAGATTTGTCCCATTTGGTAAAGTATTTCCAATGACACCAAGTCAGAATGAAGCTATGAAAAACTTGTTTTAAATATATGTCTGGTTTCTCAGGTATAGCTAGTTATTCTAAATAGTCATCCATAAAACAATAAAGTACATTCTTCCTCTGAATGTTTCAAAAAGGACTTGTAATACAGGAAAGAGGAATTTACTGGTACTAATATTTTAAAGCCTCCTTACATTAGGAGAAGTCTTATCTATAAAAGCAATCCATGTTGCTCAGTTTTTTGCAGACTAATAGAATAAATTTCCTTCTCCCTACTGCTGTTCTCGTGTTCATTGCTGCCTTGTTTGCTCTCATGTTTCTTGAGGAAAGAGTTAACCCAGCCTTTAATTGTGAGCTTTCTTTAGCTAAAGAAAGATAAAGCAGGATTTAAAGACCATTTTCAACTAGCTTCATAATACACTAAAAGGTCACTTGCCTGTTCTGACTTTAAGAACTAATTCTAACTTTAAGTTCAATGGCTAAAGACCCTGATCTTCAGACTACTTTTATTTATAGAACAAAGAAAATAAGCCCACAATTTAAAACAAATCTCAGCAAATGCCCTATAAATTTCTAATTTACCATTTTCTTCAATTAATGGTAGTAGTTCTGGTTACCTAAAATATTTAAAGATATTTTAAGATTACAAAAATTAGACTTTTCTAATCAACATATAGAGACAGGTCATTCACATGATGAGAAAATAAGGGAACCAAAAATAGCTACATCTGATCCGAACACCATTTCCCTTTTTCAGTCCATGTCAGATATTTCCTTTATTAACGTTAGAGAAAGAGAGCAGCTGTCTGTAACATATCTTAATATTGCCAGGAGAACTGGATAACAACTTCAAATTGTAAGCATGCATGTTGCCTCTTTAAATTAGCAGATTAATTTAACATTTCTTCAGTGTAAAAAAAAAAATCATGATATAAATTGAGAATTAAGAGTTACATTCAGCTACTGTTTAGGAAGCTATGCCTACCTTTGAGATTGTATTAATCTGGAAGCACTTTTAAAGCTTGTTTCTGGGGAGATTCATTATTGGAAGAATTAACTTCATTTTTTGTTCCGGTTACACCCCAGGTCTTTCCAGATCAACAAATTTATTTTCTCAATTTATATAAATTACCTACTGAAATTTTATTGTTAGAGTCATGGAAGAGAAAGGAAGCAAAACAAAGACTATATCAATTCAGGAACTTGACGTCCTGGTTTATGTAGTTTCATATTCTAGAAACGAGTCAGACTGCAATGTCTCACTTCAGTTACATACATTTATGGGAGTTCATTATAGATAAATATACAGATATCAAAATCTAATATAATACTATTACAGCCACGCAGAGACTGCACATTCAAAACAATATGCAAATGCACCTAGTCAAGTATTTCTGACCTATTTTGTTAAGTATATTTTTACATATATAATTGGGTCATGTTCCACTAATATCATGCTTTCCTCTCCAACTCATTCTTATTCATTTATTTTATCACATCTGAACAGCTTCTGCTAATCCTATTCTCTGTCATATTTGGATTAGAGCAGTGTAGAACTTTAACATCATTTTAGCTGACAGATAGGATTTCTGGCAACCCTGAAGATGTGGGCGGAAAAGGCTGCAGAGCGAAATGTTTTTCTTCACGCGCACCTATTAGTTACAGTCCCAGGCTGCATTAAGAGACCTGCAAACAAAGCTCCAGATTCAAAAAGTGTTCTAAGAAAATGCTCCAGTCCTTTCTATGATTAATATTTGTAATCCAACTATTAAATAATTCACAAAGAGCACTCACTTTCAGACTGCTAGGTGGGTCAACACACCTGGAAACAATAGCTATTTACATAATACAGATGGAACTGTTGAAGAGATGTGCTAGGATTTATAAGTCATTTTCATGGTAACTGTAACAGCTATTTTGCAAGTATCTCCCTTCCACAATTCCCTCTTTAAGGAACCCCCTTCCCAGATTTCTCTCTGTGAGTCTTCTCTTTTCATAGTATTTTGAAAGTAAAAATGATTAAGTAGTAGGCAAATTGTCTCCTCAAATCAATGACACAATGAGGTCAGGAAGAGTTGTACCTCCATAGTAATACAGCAGGTTGAGCGTTTCCTGCATACTCTACAGTTGTGCATAAAATTTGTCTATATTTATCACAACCTTTTTCTCCCCCAGACTTAGATTAAAATAATGCTAGAGTTGCTAAGATGAATGCACTAAAGTTAAGAAAAGACAGAATTGAGATTGCTAGTGCAAAGTTAATTCAGCCTCCTAGTGCAACAGTCTTTAATTTTTTTAATTTTTTTTTTTTTTTTAAAGGCTCTACTATTTTTCTCCACAGGATCCTGCTTCATTTAGTACGCAGGATGCTCTGGGGATTAATTTGGGTTATGTAGTGAAGGAGACTGTCAGTGTAACTCCAGCTTCATTTGCTGCAGTAATAGGAAACTGTGTAGTAAATGAAGCAGATGAGTGCCTCCATCCCCTCCTTTCCATCACTCACTCCCAGATCCCTTTTCCTTCCTGTTTCCCTGACTCACATTCACTGTCTCCAAGTTGTAACACCTTTGACCAGACATTTCACCTCTTCCCTACAACTTCTCATCTCCAAGAATGGCATCTGCCTCCAGGTTGGTGCCGTCATCTGAAGATGAACAACAGGGACAGGCTCCCTCCACATGCTGTCTAGGCAGCTGCAGGGAAAGCACAAACTCAGGAGAAATGGGATATGCAGTTTCCATACCCAGGGCTCACTAGTCAAGATGAACTGTTGTGACAAGTTACCATCAGATCCTGAGATAGCTAATAAATGAACAGTAAGACCAACTGGCTATTACCTATTTTGGTGGGACATAGCTCCCAGACTCTGGGTATGTTCTCGCTGCTTTGCCCCTGAGTTCAGCCTTGCTGGACACGTTTATTAGAAATACTTCCAAATTATTACTAACACTACACTAATTATTTTAATTAACTTATTCATATTACAATAACTATTTCAACTTTTATTCATTGACAGATCACAGCAAAGACTTCTGACTCGATAAATGCTAAGAAGTAGCTACAGCCCAATGTCAGTTTTATACACGACCCCACCAGAACAATTGGATACAGCTTTTACTTAAAATAGTAATTACCACTAGTAATATATTAAGCTTTCAGGAGTTGTTATTCAATTTGAACCTATCACATCAAGAAAAAGAAATTGGGTAGCAGCCTTTTTTTACGTGCCCAGATGCAACACCGAGTTTGCCAGGGTGTAGGTGGCAATGACAGAAGCGTGAAGTCATTACTGAGCATTAGAATCACAAACAGATCAATATGCAATTGTGAGAGTGAACAGCATACACAGTGACTCCTGTTAATTGAACTCGGTTTAGCTGAAACCCTCGTGTGACCTATTTTGGTCATATACCTCAGAGTTGTATACTGCTAGAGTAGTGGGCAGGAATAGCAGCCAGCTAGTCAGAAAAAATCAATTCGTTTTTATTCCTTGCACTCAGATTTTGGATTAGCAAAAGCATATACTATAGCTCTATTCCTACATTTCTAAATGATCCTATTCTACATATGTTTCACGTTCAAACTACAGTGTGGTAATTGTAACACTTAGATGGGGTCTTTTTTCCTGAAACACTTAAACTCCATGAATCATGACTACGTGACTTTTCATCATGTAATAGGGTTTCTAGTCCCAAATCAAAAAGTACATAAACATTTAAAGCAATTTGTAAAACAAAATTTTCTGCCAGTTTCATATTTTAGGTCTAATTCATGATTTTTGAATACCTATGATAAATATTCTTCAGATAGCTAAGGAACTCATGAAAAATCAGCTCAACTTTCTCCATGATGCTCAACACATGCTCCTCCACACAGCTAACTCCTGGAAACAATGAGGAATACATCATTAATGAACAAGGATTAAAAAGAACAAATCAGTGCCATGAACATAGGTATATTTCTGTGCTTCTTATAAGAGAACATCATAAATTTTCTAAAATTGTTTAAACTATCCATCAAAGTCCCAGTAAAACTACAAATGCTGTTTGGGTTAGTCCATTGAGACTGTTCTTCCCGAAGATAAATTTTAAAAGTTTCAGATCTCTTTACAGTTATTCCCACATCACAAAACTAACCCATAATTTAAGGCTGTATCAGGATCTTTCATAATAGAGATAGGTATTCACACAGGAAAAAAAAACAAACAAACTGTTTCAGCATTAACTTTATCACTTCACCTACATTTCTGCATAATAAGGCTTACAGCACTGCAGCTTTCACATCCCTGCTGACTGGTACCCTTAGGGAACGCTGCGCTCCTGGTTGTCACATCACGTGCCGATTTCCTCACTCATCACATACATAGTACACCCATTGTATCCCGTTCTCAAGGCCCACATGTTCCCCTAGTTGTGAGCAGCCTCAGTGCTAGTTCAGATGCCACTCTGAAACACCTATACTTTAAACTTGTACTCCTCGGGTTTGTGGGTCCTTTATTTATCTGTTCATATGTAATACTGGTTTTTACTCAACTTGAAAACTACATCATCCTTTTAAGCAATGCTATCAACTAATATGATAAATTATTTTACACATCTGCATTCTTCCCCTCTTACAGTGTTTCAGGTTTGTCTCCAATCACCATTTTTAGTTTCACCTTTCTACTATAGCATTTAGCCAACATTAACTCCCTGAAATAGCCACGCTAACTCCGTTCCCTGTATTCACCTGATTTTGTGAAGTTTTCCTGGAAAGAAACTGCACAGAGCAGATTCATAATAGCAAGAAACTGGAGGTAGGGAGTCGAAATCATGTATTTGTTAAATTGAGCCTTTTAGAAAGTGACGGTCATACACCAATAATATATTCTGCTTTTACAAAGTTAAATTTGTGAACTTGCATTCTCATCTGATCTAAACCATTTTTCAACTTCTTCCACATTACATAAGTCTCAGGCACATTAAAAAGGCTTCTTTCTAGTGCACGGTCTAGAGAGATTCATTAAATCTGTAGGGTTTAAGTAGCTCATAAAAACAAGACAGCAAAGCTAGATATCAAACATCTCAAATTATGAGCAACACAACAAGAAACAACATATGTCACCAGAACTACTGACTGCTAAATTATGATATTCCACAGTTTTAACCACTTTTTTTTTGCGTACTATTTGATAGACTTACACTGGCTAAAGCTTTCAAGCTTTATTAAAATAAATTTAGACCTGTAACGCACTTCTTTCTGAAGAGAAGACAGGGAATATATTTAACTCAACCCTTTCTCACTCACATTGCAGTTCTGAAAGTTCATCTTAAATCCCAGTTCAATTTACTTTAGCCTTCTTCAGTAAGTTTCTGACAGCTCTCTTCTTTGGTCTACATGCCGAAACTACCAAGTCTTAGAGATACTTAACTTCTACTGAGATTTATTCTTTACAGGAACAAACATGCACAACAGATCCTTTTTGCTTGCTTGCTCTTCTAGACTAATGTCTTCTGGTTTCTTTATTAGAATATCCTTAAGGCCACAGAGAATTTCTAGTGTTGCATATGACCTCTTCAGAAATTGATGACAGGTCAGAAACACAATTCCCAGTCTCCTTACCAAAGTGTTTGGCATCTACATCTTCCAGTTAAGCTCTATAGGTATTAAAATTTCTGAATACATCAAAACTACTTCTGTTTGCCAAGGTTTGCTTTCTGGCATTCCGACCCTCTTGGGACACCTACACTAAGCATTCATTTACCTATCTATCTCCTGAGGGTATGCTAGGGGTAGGCTTTGAGCATCTGCAGTGCTCACCTGTAGGCAACATTTTTAATCCAAAAACACAGTCAGATGAGGAAGTAAGAGGAATCTATCTCCCATTTTAATTAATAACCAAAGAAATAGTGACCACTTATGTATTGTATCCAGTGTCTTAAAAACAAAAAAAATAAAGAAACAATCCTCAGAACAAGACTGGAAAGCCAAGTATCTTCACTCTGAACTCCTTCTGGGAGAGGACTGATTTGAAGGAACAGATCACTGTATGAGGAATACTCACCGCTATCTTTTCCTTCCTTAAGGAAAGAAAAGCAGACAAAGGTATCTTTATGGAAATAATACTTGTGCGCTTATTTTCAGAAGAGGGCTCAGGGCTGCTGAAACCCAAGTCATTGAGGACACTTGCAGGCAGCCCAAAGACAGGAGCTAGGTGGTACCACCGAGACAGAAGTGTCTCTAGAGCATTTTGCAGCGTTGAGAATTACCATTCCAGCTTTTGGAAAACCTGTTCTGAGATGCCCAACTCATTGTATATGGAGTTAAGGTTCCTGTGGTAAGTTTTTAAATTCCATACTAGGTGACAAGTACCTAATGGCAAGTTAATTGTGATTTTTCAGCATCACAGCATTTAAGATTCTTTGAGGACACAGGACTAAGTAACCTGAGCACAAGGTTAAACAAACAACAACCACCCCAGCCACGAACTGTCCAAACATTTTACTATTTAATTGCTTACTATGTTGTTAGGGACCAGGGTCAAAAAAAGAAAAACAAAAAATTTGGCTGTGTGGGTTTTTTTAATGTTTTCTTTGACTATTATGAGGTATTAACTTAAAGTCTTTCACTATTACTGGAAGTTACCACTTAAATCTTTGGAACTATTTTCTGAAGTGTGCTTGCTACCTCTAGGAACAAAAGCCTAAGGACTTATCTTTGTTCAGGGAACATGCGGGGAATGCAAGTTTGTTGCACAGTTATTCCTCAGAATTTTATAGTATTCTCCCACCTAAAATCTGACCCTCCTCCCCTAAAGCTCCACCAACAGAATTGTCAAAAAAGGGTTTCAGCACGTGTTGATGTGGAGAAGAGCCTGGAAACATGTTTGGGAAAGAAACAGCAAGTGACAGGGGATAACTCTTCATAGTCATCGTCATCTTTTTTTTTGGTGCTTGACACTGGCATTACAATCATCAATTTGTAGGCTTTGTAGTCACTTTTTTACATGTCATTTTATTGTGTTTTATTAAAAGAACATTTTATTTGCATAGAAAATTAATTTAGCAGCTCTAAAGCATTATTCTAGCCTTTTTGTTCTAACTTAACTGACGGACAGCTAATACAGGTAATTTGAACAGAACAATTACACATGTTCACACTATCCTTAAGGATACAAAATATCCAGAATTTGCATACATATTTACATACACATATTTCCATACTCACTCTCAAGTCTGGACATCCATAAAAACTTGATAATCAAAGGCTCAGCTCTGAAGAACCTGAGAGGCTGTTTGCATGCATAATATTTAAATGCTCAAAGCGTGGCTACCCAAGACAATACTTCAAGGACACTCCTGAAGTATCCTGGCATCTCCAAGTTCTCTCCCACAAATACGGAATCATAGAATCATTAAGGTTGGAAAAAACCTCTAAGATCATCGAATCCAACCGTCAACCCAACACCACCATGCCCACTAAACCATGGCCCTAAGCGCCTCATCTACACATCTTTTAAATACCTCCAGGGATGGGGACTCAACCACTTCCCTGGGCAGCCTGTTCCAATGTTTAACCACTCTTTCAGTAGAGAAATTTTTCCTCACATCCAATCTAAGCCTCCCCTGGCGCAACTTGAGGCCTTTTCCTCTCGTCCTATCGCTTGTTACTTGGGAGAAGAGACCGACACCCACCTTGCTACAACCTCCTTTCAGGTAGTTGTAGAGAGCAATGAGGTCTCCCCTCAGCCTCCTTTTCTCCAGGCTAAAATGACAAAGAATAGGACGGAAGGCACAGACTCCTAAGAATAGCAAAAACATGCCCAAGGCCAGAAAAAACCCACAACCATGCCAGGCTAAAAGCATTATTATTGGCAGACATGTGCAAGTTGTGCCATACCCATGTATACTGTACATAGATCTATATAGTCATGTGTGCACATCCAACTCAGCTAAAGTAGTAACACTATTACTTAAATATATGGGATTCACAGTAACATATATGCAGTCAGAGAAAGAAGAAGCACGAGCAAGAGATTTCTGCTGAGATTTTATACAATTTTCAGAAATCTCTTTTGGTGTACCAGTAGGTATCCTGCTTCCAAGACCTTGAGAAAAAAATGCTTAATGGCTGGTCGCTCTGGATCCCATTAAGTGATCGTGTAAACAGCAGGGCACTGAAAGGTACTCAACAGAAACCTCTTAGTAACATTTTATGTCACTATGCAGTTTGTGGTTTTTTTCGCTCCTTAGGAGACTTAGAAATTCATTCAGGTTTGCAGAATCAAAATATCATATATGAGAATCTGTACCTGAATACTAATTGGAGTATATGTCAGCTACAAGTATGAATAAAGACAAAATTACATGGACACAAGACACATGCATCCTGATCACAAAGTAAGTATTATGGACATGTTTTTCATCTTTATTCAATAGTGTTCTATAATACTGAATAAGCAGAAGCCTACTTAGTCCATTCTTTAGACCACTGTGCATAAAGAAGTTTCCAAGCTATGATTAGACAAAGCAAAGTAAAACACACAGTGAAGTCTGGAAGATTGATCAGATTAGAAAAAATATCAGATAAAGTAGAATGCTCATACTACAACTAGTACTGATTAAAACTGATTAATTTTAATTTTTCCTTATTCAATACTCAAAGCCATCTTCAGTATCATGCTTTAAGACACTATACCTGAAGTCTAAGAGGCATAAAAAAAGTCAGCAATATTCATAAGAACCCAGAATCAAAACATACATGTAAATTAGGAAAAAGAAAGTACCTTATCGCCTTCATTTCTCTACCCGTTTATACTTTCAGTACGACTCTCCACAAAGCCTTTTATCATTAAAATTACCCTCAAGTAACTCTTCTTGCTGAAGAGAAGTTGATACCATCTACTTGTTTTCACAGATAGAATGTTAGAAAAATTTTGAAAAATGTTTACCTAAATGAACAGTTTAAAAATTCCATTTAATTTTTTCCCCAAAAAATGGTGGGAATTACTGCATCTTTTTGATGCAGACATCACATCCTCCTAGACCAAAGGTAGCTACTTTGGCTCCCACTGTAGGCAACAGTGAAAGAGCTCCAGCATTAAAGGATCATTCCTCATCCTAAAATGACTATCTAAAATGGGGACAATGAAGTATCCCGTCTTCTCTGCCTTTTAATGCTAGAAAGTCACCCTTAACAGCTTGGACTAGACAGCTACCTTTAAGATGGTTAAGTCAGGTGACACTGAGGACATACCAAAATTTATAGTAATACTTTCATACACATCTACTCAGTGGGTACTGAGAAGACAAAGGGCTTGGTGCCAACTTGAAAGAAATCCCAAAAGCCACTGTACTGGTCTAGCAAAGTGTGGTTTACCTATTAATCACGTTACACAGTACAGCTATGCTTATCTCAAAGACCTTACATGGGATGCATCTGACCAGTACCCAGGACATACTGGATGGGGAAGACAGGCCTGTAACACAGGATCAGGCTTTCCATCAGGCAACTTTCTCTACAGCCGTATCAGTCATGTGCTGGAAGTGCCTCTATCTCACAGTTTCTCTAACATACGAATAAAACTTGCCTTTGGGTCAAGTGTGGATAAAGCCTCATTTTAGCAGGATGCATGCCCAGCACGTGCTGAAAACAAGGCACTTCCAAATGTGCTTCAAGCTGGGCACTGCTGATAGAACCGGTCATTTACAAATCCTGACCTGCATAAACAGTAATAGTAACTTAGCTATTCAGTTTTGCCATTCACCCAAAAAACTTGGGGAGATGTTCTGTCAAGTATTACCTCCCATATAAGCTTAAGATGGACAAGATTGTTAAGCATTTACGATCTTGACACTGTTACATTCTTATCACATTAAACTTTTCAGCATCTATTGTAGTAAGTATCAAGCTGTTTGTCACAGTAGCATCTGTCTTAGATAATTCCTTCTCTGGCAAAATAAGCTCTTCCACAACAAAATAATCTTAGTGGCACATTGACCACATCTTGATTTTGGGCATATGTCCCAAGTAGATCTATTTTGAAAGCAATGAAGCACATCCTAAAATTGAATGGAATAATATGTCAACTATCTTCTACCATGGAAGGGAACTCCTGTGCAGTTTTTTTTTCTATTCTTTGTGGGAAAGTAACCTTTGAACTCCTCACATGTAATGCGATTATTGCTATTGTCAGCATAATTGATTTTTTTTCTTCCAAAAATATAATCTACTGAAAATTGAAACAGTAGTGAAAAGTTTCCATGTAAAAATTGGAGATATTATTTTGTATCAGGTTTCTATACTGCTCCAGGTTTCTCTTGCAGCTTGAACCTGCCACCCCAACCCTACCAATTGCCTATTTCTATCAATGTTACAACGAAGTCAGCTCAGAAAGTCAAAATATGAAAAAAGCTGAGGGGGGGGGGGGGGGGGGAAAAAACAATTACTTGACGTTCTTAAAGTACGAACTACTTATACTTTTAGTACACCTAGGTTTTGTTCAGTTGTCAACAGGAAGTATTAAGACATTCTGCTCCACAATAAGGCTAGTAATCTTAAGGCCCAATTACTTGCATAATTGGAATTTGGAAGTTTTAATGAACTCTAGGGTGTACAATGCTGTCCATCACAAGTATGGACAAGAACAATTTAGAGGGTTATATTATTTTTTATAACATGCAGAATTAAAAACGACTTCTCATTTTGACAAAGACTGATATGTTTAGTGTTCAGTGTCACCAAGTGATTTGAGTAATGACTGGTTTTCTGCTGTTGAACAGAAACTAAAGCTACTTAAGCAACAGAAATTTAGTTCTAAACACTTTATTTTACTAATATTCAGTATTAAGGGATCAAAAAAAACCTGGATATTCTCTGAAGTGTTTAGAACATGCAACCAATGATAACATTTTACATATGGGACTTCTACATCCTTTTGCAGCTATCTGATGTGATAGCTATCTGAACTTACACACTTACAATTATTTTTAAACATAGCTATAATACAGCGGAGGTAAAAACAACTTTGATTTCCACATGAAAGTTTCTAAACAAACTTCAGAAAATTTAAACCACACAGAAGTCGAGACAAAATCTTGCTGCAATAATGACCAGGTGACTAAGGTTTCAGAAGACCACACATTTGCTGATAAACCATAATGAAAAGTGCTAGTGTTCAATAGCATTGCTTAGACTAAAGCAGTGAGTGTCTCTGCAACTGTAACAGGAGTTTAAAAGAGTTATTGGAAAAACAAAACAGAAAATTATGCCCTTTTCATAAGCTATTTGAAATAATTCATAGAATTCTCTTAATCTCTCTGGTATACCTTCACAAGCAGACATATCACTAGTGTGATATGTCTGAAGATATTCTCAGCTCAGATGTGCCATGTTTTCTTATGAAAATAATCTGGTATGGTGAAAGGTTTCCCAGGATCTCCTCCCAGCAAAAGTAAGTCTACACACAGTAGCCACTGGATAGCGGTATCTCATGCTTTTATTTCAGAAGTCTGTTTGGTTGTTTTTTTGGTTTTGTTTTGTTTTTTAATAAGAGTACAATTTCACTTCTACAGATTACTTTAACTTCAGAGAGATTTCCAGATGCTCAGAGACTCATATGCACAGAGCACTGCACAGGATGAGTACCTTACCATAGGGACTTCAGGGCTTACCCACCAAGCACCACCATGCTTTCTGGGAGAACCAAACAGGAGCACTTAGAAATCCAGACTTTAATCACTGAAGAACAGTTGATTAACCCACTGAATCAGCGATAAACATAGGGTCAACAGGGTGACACCTGGTCACCTCGTCTATTGTATTAATGATGGTTATTTTTTTATTATATACATGACACCTCTTTAGCCTTTCTAGTATGTTAAGTGCTATTTGCCTTCCAGCCAGAGCTCATGGCAGATACCTGTGTATAACTGTATATCCCATCCTTCTCCCCTCACAGTTTTTAAAAAAGTATGGGAGAGAAGGGAACATGTAAGGGAAAAAAAGTGTGAGGAAAATGTCTAGTCAATTCAAATTCTAACACAGCCATAGGTAAAACCGATCCAAGAATCCTATCTGGGTGTTCCAAAAAAAAGCAAGTGTTGTTGTTTAAGGTCTCTGCAAGAGTGACATGTTACCCTTAAACACATGGTGCTGACTTTGCATTTTCACATACCATCTCTCTTCTCTGGTGAGGACTTTTGACAAAAGTGAAAAAAAATCATAATTATTTACATATTTCACCTGACATACCTGATGTTACACTAAGAACTCTGCTATAGCAGAATGGAAAAAAGAAATAGTTTACTGAAACCAACACCTGGAACAAAAAAGTTCAAAATGTTTTGCTACTGTGGACACATTTAGAAACATTGATAAATTTAGTTTCACTAGAAAGGTGATAGGTGGCTGCAATTTCGTGTTTCAGTTTCTGAACCTTGAAATATCGTCCTCCCTCAAAAGGATGCTGCTTCAAAGCCTTCGTATCTGGAAATAAAAGCACCAGAATAATTGCTACAGGATGGGCCGCCAAACTGCTCTGAACAGGCCAGCATGCCCAGCACCTTGGGCTGTGTTTGATGAGAGGCCTGCAGCTGAACAGATTGGGCCATGCGTGTCCCTGTCCTCACATGCATAGGAGCCATCTGGAAACAAACAGCTCAATCATGAAAGAGTAAAGATAACAAGGAAAATTTCAGCTCCCTGATCAAAAACATAGGAGATACCTGCTTATCTCCTTATTACTCCTGTTTTAAGCCTCACTAAAGATGCAGACTTTTCTTTATCTCCTTCTGTAAGTCTCCTTTTTAACAACTACATTAAGAGCACCACTGTTGGAAAACAAAGAGTCAGTTATGAGAAGCAAGGGCTAGCACATCGTTCATCTACTGTTGATGCCCTAGTCAGAGGCATCGCAGACCCAGCGGACATGCAGCCTAGCAAGTTTCACTGAAGACTGCTGTCAGGTCAGCAAGACCCTCTGAGTGGTTGCTTATATGTAACTAAGTTTAAGGCCACAGCATCCTCTCTCTCACAGAATACTACTCAAGAGAAACAGCAGTTGGAAGAGGGAGACAAGAAGTTAAACAAATTCTGTACATCATCTGGGATCGCATTTTGACTACCTCCCAGAAGAGGTGGCCATCGATAAGCCACACTAACAAGGTGCTATTTAGCTTGGCCAACGTTACAGCAACTCCAAGTCAGCTTGTGTCCCAGCACGTGCCTGGGCACTGGCTCTACCGACAACAGCTGCCGAAAGCCAACCCCAGCTGCTCTGAAGTTCACTAGTCCACCTTTAATGAGCCTAATTAATTTACTTTCAAGGTAGCCTGACTCCAGATTGCACTGTATTTTCCAAATGTCTTCCATAAAGCCAGTGGGAAGAGATGCACACTCCCTTCGAGCCTTGCCGTCATCCCAGGGCATCCCTCCAGCTCAGATGCTGTTCAGGATCTCTCCTGGCCGAGGGGAAAGACCCAGTGCCTGCTCCCAGGAGGGCCTGGGGAAAAAAAAATCAAAAGGGAAAATACTGCAGAGCAAAATATTCTGATGGAAGATTGAACTGGGATTTTATTATTAAAGCTAGTCCTCAAATGAAGAATTATAACTGCTAAAAGCTTTTTTTTTTAAATACCTTTAACATGAAGCGATATAGAAACAGAGATCACTGCCCTCATTAAAAGGTGCTTTTATTTCCTTATTCACTCCCTCAGTTTTCTAACATAAATTTTCCTGTGCTACTGACAACTTCTGCATTATTTATAAAACAGCCAAAGTATAATTGGCCTCTTTCACATGGGTGAATATCAACATATAGGGGGGGAAGTAGGGCAGGGAGAGAATGCAGATAAGTGACAATTTCCTTATTCGTAGAGACAACAGTTGTACTCTGACAGCATGACAGATTTTAAAACGTACTGTTCTGCATTTATATATAGTTGATGTCTAGCTTATAAAGCTTCATTTAGCTATAAAAACATCATGTTTGGCTGCTAATCAAAGGAGAATAGAAAGGAATGAGAAATTCTCATGAACGAACACGTCAACAAGACAACCATTTTGCTGTGATATAATTTTTCAGAGTACTGGATTTTTCTTTCTAGACCATTCTAATTTAACTTTACTTTAGACCTAACATGAAGATACAATTCCTGCTATACACGGTACTGTGAAACAATAGCCAATTCCCAATTTTTAGAGGAAGAAATTGCATAAGCTTAATATACATCCTATTTTATTCTCCACATTACCAGCTCAATATAGCAGAATTTTTCCCCTGCTTTTTTTTTCCACAGCACTTCATTGAAAAAAAAAATTTTACACCCTGAAGCTTTAACATCGCAGTGTATTCCCACATAAAGAGATGTGATGCCATGAATTTTAGAGGGGTCACGTATTACCAGGATCATCTGAGCAGACATCTACGTGCAAATTACACAAAGCTATTTAAAGAGATTCTGCACTACAGCTCAGAAAACATGATTTCATCTCAGTCACAAACCACACCAAAACTATAGCCTTAAAGTACATTAAGGTGGAAGGGGGAGGCGGGTGGGTGCAGGGAGGCAAGCAAGGAAGAACCAAGCTAACCCCCGAAAGCACTGTGCCCATGCAGGCGCAAAACCTACTGCAGTTCGGGGGGGAGGGGGGGACGACACCACACTCTAGCAACACCCGAGCTGCTGCTTTTCTTTTCTCTTCCGAGAGCTTTGCTGACCAGAGGAGAGGCAATACAACAAGCCTTCCCGTACTTTGCCAAGTGTGATTATTTCCATCACTACCATTTGTGCAGACCTGCTTGGTTCCCTGCACACTTCAGGCAAGACCCAAAGCCTTGCGAAGCCAACAGCACTCTCTGTATGAGCTTTAGTATCTGGGTTTCAGAAAACATTATCTCTCTTAACTGTTGCGATTCACAGTAATGCAAGGTGTCTCCTTTCGTGCAAGCCCGCTTTCATCAGCACAGACTCGACAAGATTGACTTCAACAAACTGCCCATAACCATGAATAAAATATTGTCACCCCCAATATAATGGACCTTTAGTTACAGTTTTACTGACAAGATGTCCATCTTTCAGGTGGAGCTGATAGTAAAGTTTTCATTACTATTAAGAACTCTACTTGAAGATACAAAGTTTATTCTTTCCTGACAGCACTGCACAGGTTCTGCAGACAAATTTGCTATTCTAGACAGCAAAACATTTATCTCCAAATGTTCTTTTTAAACCTAGTCTCTTGCACAAAGTTACTGCTCTACTGAGGCTGACATATTCCCATGAATCAAATACAGTAATACTAACTGCAGTAAAATAAATAATTTGAGCTGGATTTTAATTGGGTACTTCCAAATACACCACCACCCCCCTTTGGACCAATTACTTTTTTATTTGCAACTGTTAAAAGCAATTTTAAGCAGTCACCACACACTAGTTTTACACATAGATCTAATTCTCCTCTTCACAGAAAAGATGGTATTGTGATTAGCACTATTAATTTAGATTCAGAAAACCTGGGTTCAGTTTTCAGCCTTGCCACAGGCTCCCCAGTAAGGCCTTAGGCACATCACTTAGGATTCAAGTGTCCCACATCAGGTGTCTAAAAATTAGAGGATTAAGTCTCATCTAGTGATCCCAGACTTTTTACAGTCCCTGGAAAGGAACAGATACCTCCAGAGAGCAGTCCGTCTCACACCAAGACAGATGCCTAAGGTAGGTCAAATGAATCACCTTCTGAGGGTATTTAAAGTTAAATGAGATGAATCCCATCCTTAATCTCCCTCTGCCATTGATCCCCATCTGTCATACAGGATTTATGTTTTACCACATCAATAGGACACTACTTTGAGTGGCTCCTACATGGTATAAACAACTGTCTGATGTGTACAGACATGTACACTTCACAAAAAGCTAATCTAAACTCTTTACCTGAAATCTTCAGATCTACCTTCAAGACAGGCTACCTGGGCAGTTATGGTTTTGGCTTTCAATTTGTTTCACCCATTTACGCTATCATGTATCGGAGCAGGACTAGATGTTCTCCTGTATCAACTTCTCATTGAAAGGGGGAGCAGAAATCTCCAGTAATTACATCAACCTCCAGATAGATAAACCGGCTCCTGTGCTGGGGAAGCTGATGTAGCAGAACTTTGCTAATTTTTCTATCGTAGAAACCTTTAAAAATTGCTTTCTGACATAAAGTAGCTAGTCTCTTAAGTATTACGGGAGCTGGAACTAGTTTATCTCCTTTATGCCAGATAAATTCCCTCCTGGACACATAAGGCTAAAATCCAGCTCCTTTGTACCATCCCACCTGCAAATAATTCAAATCCCAGTTGTGAGCATGGCATTATGCATAAAATAGCGTTCTTCAGTAGCAAGCCAAACAGTTTACTCAGTTTTCAACTGGAAAGTGGTAAATCAGATTACCGGGAAACAGGAAACTTTTTTCTATTTAAAACTGATAAATTCGTAAGTTATACCAGGATGAAGGTAAAGAGGTTCTAAAGAGTAACTCAGCGTAGTTTCTAATTAAAGGTCTAAACTGAGTGTCCAAGTCCCCTAGTGTGAACAGTTCACCCTTAATGACCAGCAAAATACACTTATATCTAGCAGAATGCCTAACAGACAAGCGTTCACATTTTCAAGTATGAAGTTTCCACGATACACTTAAAATCCTTTTGAAGGAGAAAGTTGATATGGTTACAGCAATGAATTGTTTATTGATCTTTGGGGGCCTTAAATAATGGCACTTTTTCAACATTTGGGCTAATTATTATTTGTTTTGCACAACAGTCCATATCCCCAGTCAAAGATCTGGATCCTATTACGTTAGGCACAGTATAAACACATTACAAGATATGTCAGGCCCTGTTCTAAAGAGACTGCAGAGCAAACACTGCTTCTCACAAACATAGAGCAGCTCTTGATGAAACAGCTGTCACCGGTTACAATCCACATTTGGAATTCACCATGTTAACAGAGGATGTGGAGAGGTGAGCCATCGCCCCCGGATCTTTTCCTTTATTCCATACCAAAAAAAAAAAAGATAAACTTGCCCACCACACATTGGAATGTTTGCCAAAAAAAATAAAACACTGCTTTTGATTTTTCCCATGTGTCCAGGCAAGCAAGCAGCCTACAAAAACAAGATATGTTTGAAAACCTAACTAGCTATTCTAAGTGATGGTGACAATAAATGATTTTTTTTTTATCTTGCCTTCCAACTCATCTACAAGTGCTTTGAAGGAAAAAAAAAATATCTAAATTTCTGGGATGTAATTCAGCTGATCTAATAAAAGGAAATATGATTTACTGAGAAATACATTAACAAGAATTCTGTTCTAAGTGAGCCAGAATTGGATATACAATATTAGGCCAAGTCCAATGGAAAAAGCAATGTGGCCTGAAGCAGTTGCTTTGTAACAGGAAACAAAACTTCAGCATGCGTCCACTGCAGGCTAGCTCTGCGCACCCTATCTAGGAAAAAACCCATGTATTTACTACTGTTGCGACTGACAGCTATTGTACTTGCTTTGACTATATCCACGTTTGCAAGGATACTGGCCCCTATGGTGAATATGCTTATTGCACATTAGTCTTGGAGACTGATTTGCTGCGACTAACTAGCTAACATTGGTTCCATAATTGCTATGCAGGACATCATATTTAGCTCAGCACCAACGTGTAAAGAATTTTTGACTGCCACTGAACAATATACAGCTCCTCCACTTGCACACTTCACTACTAAATCCTTTAGTTCCTCCCAGTCCTACTGAAGTTTCATATACATACAGAAAACTCATACACCGAATAATAATGGGGCAATAGCTTTAAACTAAAACAAACTTGACTAATCAGTCTATAGACTTGCTGATGGTCTTTAAGGGTGGGAAAGTTTCAGTACATTCCAACTATTTTTTTCTTTTTTTTTTTATAATCACTACAGCAGGAGATAAACCCCAAGCACAGTTCTACATTATTTACAATACACCTCTCAAACTTTGTGCTTAGAATCCATTCACCACAACTGTCTCCAAGCCTGATTGAAGCATCTACATTTAAGTATCTTAAGAGCACTACGGCTCTAAGTAGGAGAGGCTGAAATAGTATTTTTCACAGTTTAAGGATAAGTGCTTACACTGCCTCATCAGCATAACTCCTAAGTTATTCAAAATCATCAATACATTTATCCCAAAAGGACCCATGAAATAACCAATATTTGGCCTAATGGAAGAAGAAAAAGCCTTGAATAATTTGTTGCCTGCAACAACCTGAGTATGTCTTCGACTAGGCTCAGTACTCACTACATCCACCTATGGCCTTCTGTCCACTCTTGTGTTCATCCTTTCAAATTCACACATTCACCTACTTAAAACAACTAAAGCCAACACTGCAAACTATGCTAAGAGGTTGGGTTTTTACCTGCCCAGAAGAGATTACTTTTTTCTGTCACAAAAAAGGTCACAGAACTGAGTGGGAGAAGGCAGTCACACCACAGACTAAGGGATGCCAGGTGATAATCTCTTCCAGCTAATAATTTAGCTTTCTTCTGTGAAATCAGTTAACACCCTTGAACTCAAGTTATTTTAAGATAAAAGTAGTTGAACAGCAGAGCCATTCCAAGAGCCAAATTTCAACCCAAAGCAAATTAAATGCTCCCAGTTTCATGTTAATACTAAAAGAAAATTGAAAAAGCTGTAACTAGAGTAGTATTGACAAGTTCCATTAAAATTCTGCCAATTATTTTTCCTTTCACCTATATGCAATACATTTTGGAATCCTGTTGATGGGTACAGATATCCATGAGCTACCTGGAAAGGCAGAAGGTGATTTTGGCTTTAGATATACGTTTGAATCCTTCAGTAACAGTGTAGACAGTCTCTACTATGCCTGCGAAGTCTGGTTCATCACCTTTAATGGACATTTGTCTGGTTGTTCCTTTGGAAGCCAATTGACACTACATGGACAAACAGTGCTCGGTTCAAAAGTCTGAGTTGATACAGAGATAAAATATTTATTACTACTCTTCTCCTAAAATACTGATTTTCATAGTGAGTTTTATGCCTTGCTCACCTATAACACCACAGAACTTCCATCAACATTTATAAAGAATCATTTATTCTAGAGTAAACAGCTCACAATTATTAGCCAGTGTACAATTTGTAAAGCCAATATTTGCATATCAAATATTAAAGTATGTCCAAGTCATTATTAAAAGTGAACATATATTTTGAAAATGACAAATGCAAGAAAGAACTATAGCACGTGACTTCAGGTGGTTTTGTCCCAGATTATTTTACTGGAAGTTTTCACTTTTAGCATTTTCTCAGCAAGCTAGAAGAGCACTAAATATAACACACATTAATACAGAAAACAACCTTTCAATCCTATTATGTAGGATTTACAACAATAAAACAAATATACAAGACAAGAACAGCAAAGGCCTTATGCAGCCACAGCGTATCATGAAGAAGCAACTGACCTCCATCAAGGTCACATGGATATTCCCTGGTGTTTCTCTACTCTAACTAGCAACTGAGTACGCTAAGAAAGCTTGAAGTAAGAAAGCTGAATCTGAAAAGCAAGCGCAAGATAACTCCTTGTTATTAGTATATGAAAAACAACTATGATGAAATGAAAACTATGGAAAAGATAGAGGCATCTACTGGCAGACTTTTCCCGAGGAAATATTAATATGTCCCAGATATAGTTATCAAATGCAACAGTTTAACAAGTACATCTTCAATCAAACACTTGGGCTATTAGAAGAGAGGCAGACTTTAATTTCAGGATCCAGAAAGCCTGCCATTCAACCATCACTACATTCACAGTCAAAAATGTGTTTGTCTTCCACCCTCGCCTGAACTACTCAAAGACATATCTTTAGCAATTCAGTGGGAGGACACTCAAAGATAACTCTTAGTTGCCACTTCAGTAGAGCTGTATCCCTCTCCTAAGAGACACCTGTTGTGTTACCAATACCAACTAAGCAACCATGGCTTGACACATGGGAAGAGGACATGGAAGATTCTCGCCAAGACAAGTTTATCCTGGTGCAAAGCAGATGCATGCAAGGGTTCCCTGGCTCAGATGCCAAGCACAACGATTGCCACTTGCAAGGCCAGCTCCAGAACAGGTTTGGCAGAACACAGTCCTTCAGGTAGCATCTGACTGATGGGCATCTGCAAGGTAATTAAGGCCTATTTACACAAGCCCAGGCCAGGCTGATGGGACACACAATATTGGTCCTCCCACATTTGAAAGAGTAACAGGCATTTTCTTTTTAAACAGAATTCCTACTAACAAGCACAGTTTATGCTTTTAAGACACATCAGAGGAACAAAATAAATGGAAGGAACAGTTACCAATTTCAATGGGCTTTAAATCAGGTCTCAAAGATTAACACCGGTCAGATAAATAAGCACAAATTGCTTGTCAATAAGGTGGGACAAAAATAGGGTTATAACATACAAGGGCAGCTTAAGAGAAGTTCAAACAGAACCTCTTCACACTACAAGAATAACATGTCACAACACCTTTTATGAAAAATATGATTTAATCCAAGAGACTCAATGAGAGTTAATGGCAGCAAGTTGTATGGGTTGGTGAAGCCAGCTGATTATCTACTCTGTTCTCATGGATTAACACAAATCAGAAATCCAGCAATTTCTACATCAAATCTAGAACTTGTACCTGGTCTAGTTAAAAGGAAAGGAAATACTGATCTAGAGACATCAAGTAGAGAGGTGTCATCTCCTCAGTAAGCTAGCCCATACACTCGCCACTCTGATAGACAAAAAATTCATACCTTATTTCCAGTCTGAGCTCTTGTAGCTTGCATGCCCGACCAGGCTGCTGCATGGACTTTTACATACTAGAGCACAATTTAATACCAGTATTTTCACTGTGTGGGAATCAAGGAAGCTCTCGGCATATACAGCTTTCCAAAGAGAATGGTAAGCTTTTAGGAGTCTCATTAAGCAGATTTGGCACATCTCAAATGACGCAACTCTTGGGTCCCTTCTCTAAACTAATTCTAGTCCTCCAGCATCCTTTTCAAAGTTGGGCACCTTTCCTACTCTCAACACTTCAGTGTTTACAGCTGCATATGCCTTCTCTGCTCTTTAAAATAATGACAGGTGATGTTCCCTGGATATAATGCCCAAGTCTTTCATCAGAGCCACTCTTTAGGGGGAAATCGCGACTTTTTTACTGGAAATAAAAAAGTGAACCGTAATACTTTTGTCTAAAACACCTATTCAGATGTAGTAGGATGAGAAACCAAATTAAATCAGTCTATAATAGCACTTTTTCCAACTTTTGTTTATTAAAATTGGCACAAAAAAATCAGAAGTATTCTCATGAATATGGATTCTGTATTTTACTCCAGATCATTGTTAAAGGTAATGAATAGAGTTGGAATAATGGAGATGGCAATTCCCCACACTCTCTCTTCTGCAATCTATTAAGTAAAAAAATTTTAATCTATTCACATGGACAATGGTGCCCTTCTACAGTACTATTTCCTACAATCAGAACATCATCCTAAGCTAAATCAAATGCCTTACTGAAGTTAAAACACAAAGCGAACAATTTCAACAAGAAACAGAAACAGTCCTTTTTTAATAAAAAGACACTTTCAAAACTATTTTGATTGGGATGTATTATACTATCAATCTTTAACCCTCAACTGTTCACCAATAGATTGTGTCTTCTATCAAAACACCACCATGCCACTAAGTTTTCCTTAAGTTACCATATTTAGACTTTTAAAAAAACCACCACACTCTAATTGTAATTGTCACATATTCCTCTAAGAATTCCTGCCAACTCTAAGATTTGATGACAGAGATCAAATAGAAATAGATGATTATAAAGCAATACTCTCCATAGCTTTGGAAAGAAGTAAAACAAATATAATTAAATAGAACTACATGTTACAAGTGGTCATTAAGCGTTCCAAATAAGAAGAGTTAGGTCTAATGTGCACCTGTCAATGATGTATGTGTACACATTTTCTAGAAAAAAGTATCACTGTTAGAGACAGGGTCCTGAACCAGACAAACCATTGGTCAAGGAACCTTTATTTCCACAGCACCTTCCACAAAAGCACTCCAATTATTTTCAACTGCCGTATCTACATGGTTATTCAAACACACGGAGATGAGGGAGTTTGCAGGCAATCGTATGTCTCGGAGCCAAGCTGGGTGACGGTTACCAGCCTTCCCATATTGCAACTGCTACACTGATTTTCAACCACACATAGGAAAACAATACCCTTAAGACAAAGGTACAAAACAAAGCTTGTAAACAGGTTTATAATCAACTTCATTAAATCATCACTGAGCAGCTTTGAAGCCTGTATCCTCATGTATTTGAGGCACTGTACTACCTAGTCACTACAACCATGGCTACGTTATTAAAACTACTAGAGTACATTTGGGTACTACCATAAATCCTGAATAATGCCTAGGAAACTTGTAGACAGCATCATTAAAGTATCCAAATTGGTTTTAGCTACTTCTGAATAAAATTCTATTTTCCTGAAGTATTAATTAATTATTCAGAGTTGATGGAAAAACAACTAGTTGGTTTGGATAGCTTCTGGTGATACTTTTTAAAATTTGTATGGTCTTCCATTTAAAAGAACCATATAAATATTAGTAGCTTATCAGATAACTACGCTGCACAGGAGACATTCTAGATTTACTTTGTGTTCCGACACATTTCTCCCAGCATCTTTAGGGATGGCTAGAAAAGAAGTGGCATCCTGAGCTAGCAAACCTCTGAGAATTTAAAAGATGGCAGCATCGCTCCCTCTAGGATGGAGAAGGAGAAGTGTTCAGTGCCTGCTGTTCTGGGGAAATGCCTCCAGACTAGTGGTGATAAGAAAACAGGTTAAGAAAAATAATCAACTTCCTCATAAGCATTTATAGTAAACGGAAGACCCATGAAGTGCTACTCGTTAAGTCACTAGGGAAAAAACAACGGAAAACAATAATCAGAATGTTTTAGAGTAGTCTGTCTTGACATTTGTCAAAAGTCATACTTAAGGAGACATTTTTATTACAGCTCATATCTAGCTTTCGGTCATTACATGCCTCAGGAAAAATTTTTTTTTTTTTTAAACCGGACAACTTTTTCCACACGCTGCTTGTACAAATCACTTGGCTAGTCCGCGTAGTTCCCTGAAAGAGATTGCCTGTAGCCTGGCTGCTATTATCCTCTCACCAGAAGAAATCATGAAGAGCCCTTGTCAGTTGTCCTCCTCCCAATGCATTCTGCTTTGGTATCTGGTATTTCTGTATAAGATATAACAGTATAACCAGAATTTCCTAATCCCCCTCTTCCTGGGGTGTATTAGGAAGGAGTAAAGCCTACTCTAGCAAAGACGACATTTGTACATAACAACCCTGAAAATATTTGTTAACATAATGCTTTGTTTATTCAGTCTGGCAAATGCTTTTATTTTAACCTCAAGTATCTTTAGTAAATGTCAGTGGTAAACACAAATTCATAGTTGGCTAACAAGCCCCCCCTTATGTGTATTTCTAATTAAGCTTCTTCCTAAATACCAAGTAATGTTTAAAACAAACATTCTATAGAAAAATCAAAGTAAATCAAACGAAGTATTTCTTTGTGAAACTGCACATTTATATGGGCATCACCAGCAGAGGGAAGGAGATCACGGTATCCATGCGTAATAATTCCTCCATGCTTTTCTTCCGGATATGCAGAAATATCTTCTTGTCCTTTTCAATTGTATTGCAAACTTTGATGTCTCTTCCACAGCAGGTAATACAAGGTTGTGTGCACTCTTTATTCAGAACACAGTTCCCAGTAAGAATTTATCTGTGTGTTTAAATGTGTATACAAATATAAAACCACACACATTCACACATAAGTATTTTTAAAATTGTAATCAGACTGCTGAATGGGCAAGAAAAGACTGCGATATACTGAATAAGAGCTTCATTTTCATGTGAGGAAACATCAATTAACTGAGTTCTGTACAGCTGAGTGGCTTAAAAACTTCTGCCAAGACCTCCCCCTGCTCCTTCTTTTTACTTATTACAGCCAACCCTGCCAAAAGACCATAAAAATTGATTTTATGTTTCCGGTCTCTCTATGCTAGCTGGAAAAGTATAGATTTTTTTTTTCCCCCTAGGTTTCTGAAAAACAGAACCTTCCCTTATCTCACACTTTCTCAACTACCACGCTAACCAACACTGAACATCTTCTGGGCTCTTATATTTGATTTAATTTATGATTAAGATAAGAGAACATTTCAGATTGTTATATCAAACACTGTTCTGTATCTGTGGTTTTAAAGGGCTTCTCGCCCATCAGTGTTACAGAGAAGGCTATATGCCACAGCAGCGCAAGTGGGATACGCAGTAAATTATTATTTTTCACATTTGTTCTGGGGAAGTGTTAGAACTGCAGTATTAGTCTGTGCGCTACCTCTTTAAATTCCAGTATCAATCCTTAAAATGGATTTAGCATCTTTTGCATCAAACATTAATAAGGCTCACTTAGGCACTCTTAATGTGAAGGAAAATTGGGCTTGTATGAAATGGCTACACTGGAACATTTCATGCTTTTGCAAGTGCAGGAGTATGATTATTTCCTACAGTATGTCATTATCTTCTGCCCTGTGGTTCTTTTTTTAAATTATCTCTTCTCACTCAAGCTGCCTACACTATGTTTTTTAAGCTATATAGTTTTCAATTTATGAATTGCATGCATGCAAATTTTGAGCAACTATACCACAAGCCAAGTAATAGACCACATTAAAGTATATTCCCCTCGGACACTACTAATAGAACTACAACTCCAAAAAGCTTGTAAGAAAAAAGATACATATTCGACTCTGAAGACATAAAATCAGGTCGTTTGTTTCCAGGATAGACAAGAAAATACTATTCTAGACACACGTGGAATCTCCTTACACTTTTTCTGAGCAAGTTTATGTAAGCATGGCAGGAGATGTCATTTCATATACTCAAAGCAAATTAGTTTGCTGCCTACTTGTCCTTGCACCCCAAAACTCCCCTTCCCCTTTTCAGGGTCACTCCTAAAACAATTGCTCATCTGTAACTCTAGACCTCAACCCACCAGGGAAAGGAGTCTCCCCTTGGGTCTACAACTGTCATCTTTCGTTTCTTAGGATGAAGTAACTCTCAGACAATAAAGCAGTTTAAAACAGCACACAACAGATTAACACGCAACACGGATGGCACACTGCATAGCCGCTCAGAGGATCAATGTCGCCGTTGCTGATTAGTAGTCTAGTTGTGGTCTACAACGTGTATGTGTATCTAAAATTACTCTAGTGACCTTTGTGCAGAAAATATTATTTCAGAGACAGTGAAATATTACTGCACTACGGCATTTTGCATTGAGTTTACAAGGTAAAAACCACAGAGCTCCTTCTTCTTCACCCACAAATGGCTATTAAATAAGGAAAATAAGACTTGACGTCCCCCGGACAATCAAAAGAAATTATTTATTTGGATGCTAACATCTGTCTGGATATTCTGGCCAAGTGCTTTTCTGTGCTCATTTAGGACTCCACTTGGAAAGCTTTTCAGTTACATTTACCTAGAGATTTCTCTCTACCACTTCCCATCTGACAGAAATCACTCAGCTGGGTCTGATGAATAATAGCAAAGGCAGACTGTATCAGAGATGATTGAATTACAGATTGTTGAAAGTGCCATAAAGGCTCATTCCAATGACTACATTTAATTTACTTACTATACTGACTACCAGAAGCTGGTACTCGTTTGATATCTTTATTTCAGACGACTAGAAACAAAGGAAATATTAACATTCTTTGCCACTTTCTTAGTACTCTACCTAGTAGAGTTTGATAGGCGAAATTAACTTTTAAACAGAGCGCTGATCCCCTGTCCACACCGTGCGCGCATATGGACCGGACCATAACGTACCCGAAAGCAAAGCAAGCGGTAGTAAATAAGATGAAGGAAATAACGTCCGAGGACGCAAAATGAAATTGCATGGCAAGAAAATGCATTAGCTTGACAGCCTTTCTAAGTAATGGAGGAAAGGCTCTTTGTAAACTGATACACAAACGATCAGATGCTGCCCTGCGGGCAGGCGGAGAGGTCAGCGCTCGGGGGCCGGTGCCGGGGGAGGCACAGCGGCGCGACCCCCCCGTCCCC
>NW_008825108.1:2933603-2969477 GCF_000699105.1 Pygoscelis adeliae
TGGGTGAGTCGTAAGTGGCGTCTGTGGCTTAGGCGAGAGCAGACCGTATCGCGTGTTCAGGTAAGGACATGCAAGGGTTAACTTGATTCCCTTGATCCATCCACTCTGCACTGGAGCTTTGATTAACATTGGTCTGCAAAATGTAACTGTAACAAATTCAATTAAGGAAAGCACATTTCTTCAACTTTTAATTAGATCTACCCTATTTGTCTAATGTTTAATATAACATAAAAAGCTGCTTAGGTTCCAGAGGGAAATGGAAATTGATTTAGATGTAAGTTTAGCTTTTAAAAACACAACGGACTAAAGTTCTTTGTTCCTCAGTATATATTATTGTTGCATCAATACCTTAAAGGCACAGGAGGAAAACGTAATTTCATCTGCAAAATTGTAAGAGTTTCCCATAAGCTTTAACTGGTCACAGGGTACCGAACATACAGGTTCTAGCCCAGGCTTGATGCGCGGTAGTACAGGATCCTGCAGAACTACAGTTGTTCTAAGAAAACTTGAGTAAGTAGTAGTGTATTCCACAACTGTTTAGTTGGTTTCACTTAGTACACAAGAGTAAAAGTTATCGAAATTACATCTCAATATGATAAATAGCAAATGTTGGCAAAGAGAGGAGCCCGTATGCCATCGTTAGCAGGGAACTGAGAAAGCCAAGAAGCTCCCAGGCACATCTCGGACGTGACTTACTATGCCTTCGACAGAACGTCCTGCCGTTCCCTGCCACCCATACTTCTGTGGTGGGATTAGCCTCTAAAAATCACAGCCCTTTTCCAGTTCAGTTCAAATACACATTTTATGATTGCATCGGTGCTGGACATGTGTTCTTAGGTCTGTTAATCACGATATGAGTTTTTCTTGTATGGGTACATTAGGTCGTGAGAGGGGAAAAGGGAAAAGGAAAGCAAATACCGGCTCTTGCTGAGCTACGGAAAGGAGGAGCCACCATAATTTAAACTGCATATGCAGAAGTGGTCACCTGTGCCCAGATTACCCTGTATGATTTAAAAATGTGGCTGTTTTCTCTCTCCCAATACAATAGATATCAAGGGCTATTTTCTCTAGGATCATTTATCTGGCCACTTAAAAAACCCACACATTTCAATGCTCGTAATTACGAGGACTTGATGCTGTATTCCTGACAGCCACACAGCCAGAAGTCTGTGGGAGTCTGGCATTCGCAAGGCATGACACATCATACCCTGTGTTAGTATTTGAGCAAAGACAAGAAACATCGTTTAAGCCCAATGGCCCTCTCTTAGTGTATAGACAGTAAGGAACAGAAATGCTATCTAGCAGTAGCCCTGAAGAGCATACCATCGCTTTCTCACTCTGATTGTGGTAGTCCATACATGATTATTCTGCTACATTAAAATATAAGTAAATAAAAATGAAAGGGCAGGTGTGGTAGGGGCTGGGAGGGTGGTGGGAGAGATTTCACCTCATCTTTTCTGAGCTTGGTAATTTGCAATGGAGAAATTGCTGCAAAAGTTGCATTCCTTCTAGCATACATACTTCCTTCGGTTCCTTTCGGGCCCAAAAGCTTATTCACACAGAAAGAGGCCTCCAGTCCTGTAAGCAAGTTTCATTTCACCACTGCACCCTCAAGGAAATGGGTAGTTGCTGTCCAGTCAGGATGTTAATTAAACCAAAGGAAGCTGTGAAATTTAAGGGATGACGTACGTATCCTGAATGGATGAGGATGTTCTAGAAGAGCTCAGGAGCCATTTGATGAATGTTTGGAGTGCTAGTCAAATGCTAGCCACTAAACTCACAAAACACAGATCATTGTATTTATTATTATTGTTATTGTTATGTCTTCCACAGTTGTGTTCAGGGAAGAAGAAGGTATCCTATCATGAGAAAAAAAGAAGAAACATGCAAATCCAGAAGAAATTATGTTTTAAAGCCAAGACCTATTTTGTTTTGGGATTTTTTTATGTGCATTAGTGTATCAAAAGAGAATTTTAAATAGTGTCTACCATTCAGAAGTTCCATCAGGAATCTTACTAAGTACAAATGAAGAACTAGACTCTGTTATATCCTGCATATCCCTTGTTTTTAATTTAGACTTTGACTGAGCCAGATGTACAGCAGCATCTGGGAAGAATCCGAATAAAAAAGCAAGACCAGAAATGATGCAGTGTTTGTCTTTGCCATTTTTATTTTTTACTCTCTGTATACTATGACTTCAAGATAAAACCTCAAGAGTAGAAAGCAATTTGAGCCATAAAAACTATGTCTTGAAAGTAAAAGACTCCTGCTTGCTCCACAAAGAAGGAGAAAGCCTGGGCCAAAGCCAATGAGTCCAAAATATTCTCAGGCCTGTCCTGGCAAGTTTTATGGCATATAAAGAGCAGATACTAGAATGACAGTCACTGAACTAAGGCAAATTCAGGAGCAACAGCAGTTGTAGCGCATCAAAAACAGCAGTCAGGGCTCTGGCTTTGGGCCCAAGCTGCCACCGGTTTTCTTTTGTACATCAGCCTTTGTGTGACCAAGTATCACACCCACCACAATTAGATGTACAAGACGGGAAGTCAGGCAAGACTTCCTGGGAAGAGGGCAAATCAGCAGCAGGTGAATGAGTAATGGTATTGGTGGCATGTTAATTTATTTATCAGGCAGAGTTTAGAACTGAAAACTAACAGGGATTGAACTGTGACTGCCATGATGAAATTATTCACTGACCTTGTGTTGCACAAGATCACAGGTATCTATTTTTAACGGAAAGATTCTTTTACTTTTTTCTTCATTGTCATGCTATTTTATTCCTATTTTTCCTTTGTTTTGGTCTTTTCTATCCTCAAGTTTTTCATTTTGAGAGTAGTTTGTATGCCTGAAGACAAAGGAATTGGCTTTTGCTTAGGGAGATGGGACAAGTGAAGTTCTGACTGTATGAGTTCAAGCACGCGTTTCTGAAACTTCTTTTAGCAAATATAACACCCGCTCTTGATTGTTTTTTTCCCCAGTTGACTGGGAATCCAAGGGCTGGTATGTACAGCTGAAAATTAAAAACTTGGAATCCCGTTTTAGGGCACTGTCATCCCACCCTTGATTTCAGTGAAGTTTCCACAGTATATACTGGGTGATGATGATGTATTTAGAAGGCACATTCTTAGTCAGGAAGCCAAGTCTGCATCAGGAGAACATGAAAGACATGGAAGCAAAGTGAGAAAGCTAAGTCCCAAAAGTGAGAATTGACCTTCAGCAAAATGAATAAATACTGGAGTAACTATTCAGCTGTACACAACTAACAAAAGTGTCATATGAAGTAAGGCTTTGAAGATGATTTTTGGAGCAATGTGTGAGATTGTGAGTTGGATAGAGGGAGTGGAGAACAAGTGTTGGGGGTTTGTTTTGGGTTTAATTCTAGCTAAAAATCAAAGGGTAAAATCAAAGAACTTGTTAGTCTACTGACTGATGTTTGTCTCAACGTGTCATTTGATTTCATTGTTTTCTTGTGTTCTATCTGTACACATCTGCTGCTTCTTCTAAGTTGTTTAGGCAGACATCGTCTCTTTTAATCTGCATTTGTATAGCAGCTAACACAGAGAGCTTCTCTTCTGTGCCCAGGTCTCCTGGACGCTGTGACAGCATAAATGAAAATGAAAACGGAAATACTCTTTTACGAGGGAGTGTTGAAGCGTAGTCAAACCAACCTGCATATGTTTTGCACAGATGTCAGCTGTGTAATGCAAGGACAGATCTGAGTCAGTGTCAGTCTGTTCCCCTGTAGATGGTGCCCCTCGTTCAGGGATTCTCTTTTGGGTTGACAACTCTGCATCCCTAATCTTCCTCTTTGCTTTGAACATCAGTTTTCTCCAAAGTGGTACTCAGGGTGGTACTCCAGAAAAACTGTTTTCAATGTGGGTAGGACGAACTGGACTGAAGTCCTGTTTTTCTTTTCAGGCAGAATCTACTATATAAAATGACAAACTACTGAGCTGTAGCTTCCAGACTGCCCAGATATTGTCAGTCTCCAATCCTGCCCTATGGTGGTAGGCATTAATTGTGACTTCCCCAGTGTAAAATTTCTGGTCATTGGTGAGCATATGCATCATATGGATGACTGTGTAATAAAAAGAATGGAAAGAGGGACTTCTAATTTAATTTTGTGGAGCTGACCTTCACAAAGCAGGAGGAAGAGCTGTGTGATGGCAGTGAGTGTTACCTCTGAGGAAAGGGTTGAGATTTAAACAAGGTCATTTCAGACGGACACACGTGATTGTTACAATGTGCATAAGAGATGTCCTTGTCATTCCGTTGTCTCCAATACAAAATGGGGATAACTCAGTTTGGAGAGACTCAAATGAATTGCCTGTCTAAGTGCAAAATATGCTTATATTTACACCAACCTAGTGATTTCATATGGTGTTTGATGGTGGAACTCTAAATTAACATGTTCTTTCTAAAGATGAGAGCCTAGATTAAGTTATTTGGAGACTTACAGTGGACTCCTTCATGCCTTAACTTTCTTCCTTCTGCTAGAATCTGACCAGCACTTTCCCTCCCCCCAACATGTGGGGAAAACCTTGTCGCTTCAGGCTTCCTGAGTTTCATGGCTCTAATTTGAGATGTCCACAAAGCCTTCAGCATGCAGCAGACGTATAACAAAGATTGCCCAAAAAGCCAGCCCAGCCATGAAGCGTGGCAAGTGCTACCATGTAACTATGCAGAGTAGGCCAAGAACATCCGTGTGAAGAAAAAATGGGATAGAGTTACTAGAGTGAAAAACTAGTTAATGCATTTTAAATTTCAGGAAATACTTTAGAATATCAGTGGCCTGATAAATAAATTCTCAAGGGAGTCTGTTTTCATTTAGCTCACACAGTCATTTCATTCAAAGGCACAGTGAAATTACCCTAGTATTTATATTTAAAATGCCAAACCATAGAAGTGTCAGGATTTTTTTTTTTTACAGTAGTCACCATTTCATAATACTGTCTGTCCTTTTTTTTAAATGTATTTATTTCTCTTACAGAGATGCAGTCACTGTACAATTCTGATGTTTAGACTACTGTTGGGCCTAAAAGCTTGCAGAACACATGGCTAAATGAACTGGAAATTACATGTCATTAATATAATTGGGAGAGAAGAATTTTTAATTTCGGTTTCTTCATAGCTATGTTTTAGCCAGTATACAATACAGTAAACTAGTTACCTCCGGCAATTCTGTCTGTCAGCAGCACCATTTTTGTTTGCAAACTAAAAGGCTTGTTTTGTTTCCCGTATTGCTTTTTCTATAGCATATGCCATAGCCTTCAAATTACATGAGTGTAAGAAGGGGATAGAGCTTTCTGACTGTAACAATGTTGTTAAGATGATAAGGTCAGTGGTAATGTCTCTTCTGCAAACCTTGATAGATATTTATCCAAGTCAAAGCTGAATTTTTAATCATTACAATATGTTAATGTAAAAAAAAAAGACTTGTTTTTTAAAAACAAGATCTGTAGTAAGACCTGCTGTCTTACAAGCACAGTTTCCACGACTGCCATCTTCTATAAATCAAGCTATCTCAGAGACCTAAAGAAGTTAATGTAGTGATGCATAATTTTAATTAAACTCCTGAGTTTAAATATGAAGTTTTAAGGGAACAGAGACTCCAGCTGCACACCGGGGACATAGTTTCTTCCTTACTCGATAGTTCTTACTTAGTCTGGGGCAAGATCATCTTCCCCAGCTGCCCATAAATCTGTGAATGAGAATCCCCATCGCCTTCCTAGTTTTTTGCTTTTGACCTCTAGTTGCCAGTCCTCTTACCTCCCTTCTTCTCTGGCCTTCCTGTTCCTCTGAGAATATGTTTTGTGATAACATTGCCAATCCTAAGTGAGAAACGATCTCGACAGTCACAATTGTCCTCTTCACCTTTGACTTTAGACCTGTTTCTTCAAGAAACAGGATTGTTCCTTTTCTCTTAGGGATGGAGGTAAAGGCTGCAGTCAGAATTACAACTAATGATGAAGTACAGTAATAGATTGTTCCCTGCTCAGGAATGGAAAACTCACTAAATTGTTGGTTTGTTTTTAATTCTTGTTTGTATGTGAACAGAAGTAACTAGTCAGGAATGTTATTTAATGGGTAGAAGAAAAAATAAAAAGAAATGCATGAAAACAGACTGAAAAGCAATTTAGGACAGAGATGATAAAGTATAGAGATTCTCATCACTAGAAGCTTGTCCTTGCTCACACTGAAATTGGACTAAGAGCTTGCTAGCTTAAGCTCAGTAATTTGATCCTAGGGAAAAGTTCAGCCCAGAGGAACGTTTGGTACTAATTAGTTTAAGGATTTTGGCCAATATCTTCTTGTCCTTCAGTGTGGATTTTCAAAGAAATGGTGATTTCATATGGTGTTTGATGGTGGAACTCTAAATTAAAATGTTCTTTCTAAAGATGAGAGCCTCGATTAAGTTATTTGGAGACTTACAGTGGGCTCCTTCATGCCTTAACTTTCTTCCTTCTGCTGGAATCTGTGACCCACACTTTCCCCACCATAATCACAGAAAGGCATTATAATCATTATACCTTCATAAATATGAAGGTATCTGCAGAATAACCTCAGGGATTTATGAGAGCAACAGTCATTCCTCCTAAGTTTAAAAAGGCCTGTTCAATGCTAAGGTTTTTTATTAACTATATCTTCACTTTGGCTTTCCCTCTGAAAGTTATTAAGCTTTATCTCTGACCAAATTGATTTTTTTTAAGGAAACTGGTCATGCCATTTTTGTCTTACAGGGGTTCATAAAAATGTCAACATTTGACTTTTTCCAAAAGATTTATATTAGTTTGCCTTCCCTTGTACTCTAATTTAAATAGAACTTGTTTGATTTTTCCTGCAGTGACTTCTAAAAAAAACTTGGCAGTTTTCTTTGAGGAGAAAAGGTTATTTGCTGAAGTTATTTACAGTTTAATTGCCAGTTTAATGACAATCTAATGTCTCGTTTACTGTGACACACTCTGCAGGTTGAGCTGCGATAAGTAACAGGAGTTACAATGGCAATAGATTCACCTTTGTCCAGAGCTGGGCAGTCTCATGCTCTTGCCAGCAGAGCAGCCCTGAAAAACAGCACCGACCCCCTAGTGACGGTCAGAACATGAAGAATGTTCTGACCAAACATACTGTGGGTATTTGAATATTGTTGTGTTTTCACACTCCCGGGTTTTGTCACTGACTCATAGTCCACTGACTTTCTGTACTGCCTATATGTTGGTGAAGACATGCAGGGGCTGTCCTAGAAAAGGCATCTCATAGCATGAGTACAGACACTAGCTGATGCTTTTGGCATGTTTTGACTGTCTTCACTATGGATGCTATCATACCATGTCTGGGCAGCTTATAGTCCTCTGAAAGGATCCCAGCAACCTATGTACCCTTATGCAAGGACATCTAACCCTCACTGCCACACTACAAAGAGCTTGTATTTGTAGTATACAGATGATCCATTTGGGGTTCTGTTTCTATTTCTGGTGCTGGTTAGAGAACTATGTGAGAACAAGGATTTGTTGTATCCACGTGCAAAATTTCATAGTTAGGAGGGTTTACTGCTAATAACACGTTGTCATGGTTTTATAAAATAACTTAGATTGGGAGGGACCTTAAGGGGTCATCTGCTTGAAGCACATGCTCAAAGCAGATACAGACAGAACAGGTTCCTCAGGGCTTTGCTCAGACAAGTTCTGAGTGTCTGGAAGGATGAAGGTTCCATAACCATCTAGGTGGCCCTCCACTAGCCCCACTCCAAGATGTCAGTGCCTTCCTTGTACTGCAATGCCTGAAACTGACATAGCGCTCCAGATTGGTCTTACAAGTGCTGAATAGAAAGAGTCTCCCTTGACCTGCTGGCTTTTTCTTGCTTGCTGATACAGCCAAGGATGTAGCTGGCCTTTGCTGCAAGGACACAGTGCTGATTCATGTTCATGGTTCAGAGTCACAGCTATAAATTGAAGAACCAAAAGGCTGTGCACGTGCCTGCCCATCCTTGATTAGAACCAGCCAAAAATGGGGCAGCTTCCCACACCTGCTTCATGAAATCAGTGTCAGGGAGGCCATGAGCCAACCTCTGAGGGGCCACGACCATCCCTCCTGTTATAGAGCTGTATCGCTTAGGGTGGTGATCAGCTGGTGATACGAATGCCATTTATGGCTCTGAAAAGTTGGGGAAGCTGTGTAATGCCTGGCTCTGGAGGAGTATAGGGATTCCTCTGGAACCATTCAGTCGTGGATGATATACAGGAGGTCTGTGTGCATCTCTATGATCTCGACAGAAGATTCTCCTAGCTCAAACTAATGACCAAGAATGACTAAGCTTGAAGGGGTAATGACCTTTCTTAGATCAGGAGCTTCAGAGGAGTATGCCAAACACTGGGCAAATGTGATTATTCTTGTCCTGAAATTCACTGTCATCCTGAAAACCTGCTTTCAGCTGTTCCAAGCCTGGAGAGGGATGTTGTTCCGCTAGCTGGAATTAATTTCATTTGTTCAAAGTTGCCAGACAGCAAAGGGTAGACTGCACTCAGATGTAGCTATGACCCAGTCTACCCTGGCAGGAGGTTAGGACTTGCTTAACAGATTCTGTTCTGATTCTCCTGGTGGTGGAGTCAAAATGAATGACCACTCACAGGCAGGATGTCTGCACAGCAGATTCAGAGTGCCTGTGATGTGCTATGGGCTTTGGGAAGCAGAGAGCACGCCTGTATTTGGGACAATTACAGAATGTTTGAAACAGATACTGAGTGTCAATAAATGCAAAATAATAGTCCGTAATGATCTATAACTACTAAGATTTTGTAGCTGGGGGAAACCAATGTGGGACACAGTGTGCCTCCTTCATGCATTCTACAGATTGCAGCAATGTGGTGCTGCCAGTGCTGCTTCCATCCACCTTGGATGGAAACTTCAGTGCGCCAAGGTGTTGCTTTCAAAGACAGTACAGACTTAGTCCATGGATCACCTTTGCAAAAGTATATATAGTATGTATATGTAACTCTTGTAGATCTAGATCTATACTTACATTTTTCATGTTCATTCATGTAATCCAACCTTGGAATAGATATCTCAGCACCTTTCCCTTGCTTCCTCTTTCTACCTTCTCATCATACTTTGGAAACTTCCTTTCCAAGCTGTCATGCACAGATTCATACTGAGATGGGAGGATGATATCCTGTATTTTCTACAATGAAGTGTTATGATCTCTGTGCCTTCTAATATGCTTACCTCTACTACATCAGTAGGAAAGCTAGTATAGTAGTAGTAAAGCTAGTATAGGGTAGTAAACCTAGTGTAGCAGTAGTAAAACAAAATAGTAAATTAATATAAATCAAAATAAAATAGTATATTTTGTAAAGTAAAACAAAAGTGTATAAAGTAAAATAAAGTAGCAAAGCTAGTATAGCAGTAATAGTATAGTATAAAGTATTTGTACTATAGCAGTATAGTATAAAGTAAATAAAATAGTAAGGCTAGTGTAGCAGTAGTAAAGCTAGTCATAAAGTTAGTATACCATTGAAGAGACTCTTCTCTTGGCATGGAGAACATACTCTGAGTTTGAAGTTTGTTTTGGAATTGAATGGGGTTTTGTGCCGTCTGGAAAAAGATGAAAAAGGCTTTTTCTGATACTATTCTTTTTAACTTCAAGGGGTTGCTGGAATACCCTGAAGCAACCTTAAAATATGCAAGAGTCTTTCACTTTCTAGAACTATGTTTTTAACACAATTTCAGTAACAGTTCCTTGTATAGTACTTTTCCTCCAGAAAACTCTGTATATTTATTCTTCCAGTTAAAAATATATCAAATGCATTCTTCCATGATAGGAAGTATAACAGAGTAATCTTTGCCTTCAGTTCACACCACTTGAGCCAGAGTTGGAGAGTTGTCTGAATTAGAACACTTCTAATAAGCCGCAGAGAAGTGACTAATATCATGACAAACATAATCTCTGCAGCTCTTGCTGGAACCATCAGCACTATCTGAGATCGAATATTATCACTATTCATCATCAATATCCTCTGCCTTAGGATGTAATTTCTAAGGTGATTTTCTCATCATTATTTTTTTTTCATTTTTGGTTTCTTATCTTGACTTCTTTATCCTTGCCATAATATTTATAATTTCCACACAGGAACTGTAATTAAACCTTTTCTTTGCTCTGTACCTTCAGCCTCTAATGCATTGTATAATGTTATAGTCCTAAAGTAGAAGAGTCAGTATCCACTAACGTAAACTACTGGGAAGTTTTCCAGAAGTACATTCTGATTTGAATCATGTAATCAATTGCACTGACATACAACTGTACTGATAATGGTGTACCAAGATCTCTCTGCAGATATCATGGGAATTTCAGGCTTATGTGACTTAGAGTTTGTAAAATGGAGCTCTTGGTGAAAGAACCCAGGTAATCTGAAGTCTGAGGATGCTTATGACCAGTTCTCTTTCCACTTCTTCATAACTGAACCCGTATCTATTTTTAATTATTAGGTAAATGTGTGTATTATCATTTAAATGGAGGTAATTCAGATATTTCCTGGCTTTTGTTCTTCATAGTGTAAGGGATATGTTTGGCTGTGGGAGTACAGGGGGGTTGGTTGTGGTTTTTTTTAATTTAATTTCCATGTCCTGTTTGTATTTAACTGTATCATTTTGCTCCCAGTTCTCTAAAGTTCTTCCTCCATTTTTCCTTCCCTACCACCACATGTAATATTTAAATAGCATTTGAACTAGAGTTCCTGTATGTGACTCACTCTGTACAGTTTGCATTATTTAGCCTAAATTTTCCATTACTAAACTCCTCAAAAATCCATTGCTTACAAGATGACTGACAGTTTTGGGACATGTCCTTATTGTTTTCCATTTGGACATTTTAATGGTCTCAAGGCAGGTTTAATAGAACCTACACTTTCCAATTAGAGCTCATTTAGGAGCGTGAAGCTAGTTTGATCTTTGACTATCCTAACTTCTCAGATTCAAACCTTTCAGTTAAATGCCTTAATTGGCTTCTGGTTATTTACATATTCACTTGATGGCATTGACTCCAAGAATACTGGCCTTTCACTTGAACATGCTATTCCAGCAGCCTAATTTAATGTCAGCCTATATGGCTACTCAGAAGCTGCTGAGTCTCAGCTTCCTTTCTGGAAGTTGCCTTTATATTTTTTGGTATTCCCTTGACAGATACTGTTGACGCATCATTCAGCTTTAAACCGATGCTTATATTAAAAATAGAATAAATTTTACATCTGTATTATTATACTTTGCTTTAAAGCAAATTTACTGCTTTTTCTTAAAATCCAAAGAAGCTCAAATGTAGACAGGCACAAAACCACTGCTTGTAGCACCAAAAAGATACTATGTTTCTAAAAATGGTTTCACTTGTTTTCACATCTCAAGGATTCAGGTTGGCTGTTACCTTGGCAGAACCAGTTTGCTGTTAAAACTGAGGAAGAGTTGGAACCTGTGTTCCAAACGCAGAGATGTGTGCTTAGAGAAAAGTCATCATGCAGTGGGAAACAGCCACAGTTTTACACAGCGTCAAATCTACCTAAGAATCGAGATCCACAGTGCTCTTACTGATGCTCAATCTCTAATTAATTGAAGAAAGATAGCTGATCTGAAAACAGCAGATTCCCAGTGGAACTGCACTGGAAATGCAAGATGGTAGGGAGGTGGAGGAGATTCAGGTTTCCGTACTACAGCTGTGTCTGTGCCAGGATGCCCCAGTGTGATGAGGCTGGGTTTGTGGGGTGTAGGCAGGGCTCCAGGTGATAGAACATCCTGCTGCTTCTGGGCTTAGGAGAGTAAGCCTAACCCCACTCCATCACCCGGTGTCTTGGGTAAGAAGCTTGGAGATCACATTCACATCAGGGCTGTGCCCTCCTCAAACAGTATCTGCATAACGGATATAACATGAATACTAATCAGAAAAGATTCAGCTTTAAAAACCGATTTGCATGAAGCCTCACCCAGCAGCTGTCAGTAGCTCCTAGGTTGGGCTAGAACCACATAACATCCTGCTCACATACTAACTCTCAGATGTTTTCTGTTATTAAAATGCCAGTCATATTATATCACTAGAACATGTTTAGCATAACTGCTTTGCATTGGCATCCATATGTTTCTGATGTTTGTTCTGCATATCCCCTTCTGATTCCACCACGATTTCAGTCTTTTCTTCTACCATTTTTGTTTTTCAATAATTTATAGCCTGTAGTTTGAAAGTCAGTCTGCTTATCTTTTAAAGCAGATCTTTCTCTTTCAAATCAGAAGAAGAAATGGCAGAATCAATGTAATGTGGCTGGGATTTAAGTAACTGGATATATATTTACAGAATTCAGATGCTCTCTTTTTCACAGTCAAAATTTGCAAGCCAGTTTAATAATGACTGTCCCCCAAAACATGCGTAATATCATTGCAGAAAACAAGTTGTTTTGAAAACAAGTTATGTGGAATGATGCAACATGACATGAGTCATGCAGTTTAAACTACATTCCAAATTAAAATTAATATACTACATTTAATTTATGTGTTATATTTCAAATACATAGTTTTTAAAAATTGGTATGCATTGGTATTGTAATTTACCCATAGTAAAACAGCAAATGGAAATAAAAATTTTGCTTCAGTCAACTCAATTTCTCTTGACATTGAGCACTCTTCCTAGCTCCACTTTAAGCCTCAGGATTTAATGAAGGTTTCAGATTTATTTTTTACTTGGTTTACATTTGTGGCTAGCTTAAACCCATTATGCAGTAAAGCCTGAAAAAAACAGCACCCAAGTGTCAAATAACACAGGAGCAAGTATGATCCACAAATTCATATATTTTTTTTAATTTCATTTTCAAGCCAGTCTTTTGGGATTTAGGGTTTGATATCTTTTGTTTGAATAGTTGCAGTTGGCAAAACTAAAGATCCTCAAATCCTCTGCAATCCAGTCGCAATGCCAATACACAGAAATTTACATTTACTGAACAAATCATTATTAGAAAGGAAAGGAAAGATGAACAAAAAAATCATTTGACCTTGTATGACAGCTCCAAGGACACAAAATACCTTTTTCCTGCTCTCATATTCATTATTTTAATAGCCAGTATTCTAAGATCCTTAGTAAAACTATAGCAGCTTCTAAACAAAACAGAGGACTAGTAGACAGTAGTAGCAATAATAGCATCTTCCTTGAACAGTCAGAAAACTGTTTCACTCTTCCCAAAATACTATCCTGTACAGGTAAAACTAATAGTACAGAACAGGTACCTCAGATTGAATCCCTGTCTAAAACCAAATAAGAGGATTTCATCTGATAATCATCAAGATGACTATGTATATTCTGGAAATTTCCCAGGAGGCCTTCCCAGGGGACACCTTATCCTCTACAGTAGCATCATCGTCTCAGTAACATGCACTGGATTTGCTTAGGTGCAGCAGCTTCTTTGTGTAATTTAGTAGTTTGGCATGAACGTGCCACACATTCTGGCATATGCTGAACTGATGGGATTGCTTTATATGAAAAGAAAAAATTTTTAACTCAAGTGCACACCAGAAGGCCCATTTTTATGTTTGTGTCAACTGCTTCCGTGTAAGATTTTCTTCTGTACCTTTCCTGTTACATCTCAGTAAATGTGTCTGCTTTCTGGTGGCTTAGAAGTCCAGAGCTTTTCCTGGTTTAAGGTTTTCTTCACCGGTTCAATGTTCTTATGCCTCTTAACTATTTGGGTTATTATCATGTTAGTTGGATCTAGAATTCATACACTCCTAAGTAGTCTAGTAAAAAACAATTGACCAAGACCATAGGTGTTTTCGTATTCTTGGGTTTGCACATATCCATAATGGTTCTTAAGCTTTTGGCCTTTGTGATTCCTATGCAGTCGTTTCACTTTGCCACAAGTTACCTGCGAGTTGAACTGGACCCTGTCCATCTCCTAGTGATACAAGAATGCCTCATACTTGTTCTATGATGATGGTCGTTTAGATCATGTCGCTAGTTGCAGTTGAAGTGGGATGTGTTGCCAGTCCTGCAGACTTTGACATCAAACTCAGGAGATCTCAGAGCTGGAAGACAGGCACGATTTAGACTATTCTGTATCTGAATAAAGTGGGAGAGATGAAAAAAACTCTAGTATCTTTTGGTATTGTCCTCCTTCGCTCTAACCAAATTATATTATCTCATGGTTAACAAATTTAACCTCTTCAGCTCAGATACTACTGGAATACACATTTCTTCTCTCAAATCAGGTGATTTGCTCAAAAGAGTAAATCTGTTATTCTGAGGAAAGCACATCTGCTCAAAGGAACAAAGCAGGAGGTTTGTCTCCTTGATGAATGATTTTGAAACTTCTGGACAAAACAATGTCAGTGCAATAAAAAAGAATCCTGCTCTACCTGAGGGCAGTAGAAAACAAAAGGCCGCTTACATAAATAAACTTTACTTCAGAAGGTGTAAAAGGAAAAAGGTGAGGAAAAAGGCAGAAGAGAAAGCTTTGCTGGCTACAGTAGGCATCAAGGGTCTTGATCCTAAACTGGGCTCTGACCGTTTTCTGGCTATAAGTGCAGCTTTCTGGATTCAGAACTGACTTTGATAACTCAGTGAATTAATAAACAGCTCCTTCTCTGTTCTGGTGCTCACTGGTGAGCAGAAAGCCTGTTGGCCTTGTAATTGTAAGCAGGACAGACATCCAACCAGGAATGCTTTGGAGATATTTTTAAAAGGGAAGACAAGGTTTTGTTTCCCTTCCAAATGGGACTTTATTTTGGCTTATCTACCTTTTTCTCTGATGCCCTGCCATTCTCTTCTTTTACCCTTCCCGTTTGTCTTCTTTTGAATAATCTTTCTCTAGTGTAGCTCCCCAAAATATTCTTGATTCATTGATGTTGGCAGAAAATGCCAATCTGTTTTAAATCAAATTCTATAGGAATATATTTGTTTCAATGAAACTACAGCTGAAAGCAATTATGGGCTCCAATTTGGAATCCCTGTAACAAAATTAAAATTAAAAAATCCCGGGAGCTCTTCTAGCTACTAGGTTTTAAGTTAGTGGCGGTCGCTTGGGAATTGAGGCTGTAAGTTCAAGACCCTGTTCCATCCAGTTTGGAGCTGGAATCGGAAGTGAAAACTGGATCTGCATCTGCATTTCAGGCAAGTGTCCTGCTCAGCAAGCCAAGAAGTCAGCATCCCTTACCCAACAAACATTTTTCATTTAAACAAATCCTGAATGGGAGGGATTCAGCTTCTTTGATGCTACGCAGAGGAGGCACTTGTACCCGGCCCCCCATGCTCTTCTGCCTGTCCTAAGCCATGGGGCAGTTCAGACTCTCAGTTTCAATAGACCCATTCCTTTCTAGTAAGTGAATGACATCAAGAGCCTTGCTAAACAGGATTTTTATACTCCAGCTGGTGCTTCTGTGAAGCTCTGAGTCGTCACTTACCCTGACACTGCAGAGATGTTCTGTCTGGTCCCAGAGGTGGAGCCAGGAAACATGGAGAGGGAACTGGGGAGATGCAGGGTCCCCACTCCCCCTTGATGCCTACTCCAATCACAGCCCTACCGTCCATTCCCAGGTCCAAGGTTGGAAAATAGAGGAGGAAAAGAAGACAGAGGACGTGTACCCAGATAGCAGGGGCAGCAGAAGTTGCCTGAAGCAGTTTTTCTTTTCTTAAGGGGAAAGGCTGGTAAACGGAAATTTAGAAGTTCATCATCTGTTTGAAATATTGAACTCTTGTGTTTACTTCATTCTCTCCCTGGATTTACAAGGGTGAGCTATTTTCATCCAAACTAAAATAAAAAGCACAAGCAAACTGGCACGTGTGGTAACCAGCTTCTTCCTATCTCATATAAGCCTATTATGAAGGCCTATTTTAACTTTCCTTTTTCTCCCAAAAGACATGTTAAACTCAGTTTTTAAGGGCTTTATGGTATAATCAAACCAGCTCAGCACAGCAGGCATTCGCATCTTTTTCTCATATTATTATAAAGTCTGCTTTCAAGTGTGTTTGTACCCCATTGCATTTTGGGAATTCTGGAGATTATAAATAAAAGCATCTTCTTTTCTTGAAAGAACCTCCCCGCAGGTTCTTTCAACAAAAGCTTCTCTGCACAACATTAGAGAATGCAGTATAAAGTTCACTGTTATAGGAAAAATGTTCCTCCCACTTATCAAAGAATTATTTTAGACACATTAGTTTAAGACATACCTTTAAAAGGTTGACTGTTTAAAAAGCACAACAAAACCCGTTGTCTTCTCGATATGTATGTTTGCTTTGCCACTTCCAGGCTATAACTTCATCATTTTGTTGTTTGTTTGCTTATCGCACATGTTTTCTAAAAGCACACAAATCAACCTGCAGACACCATTTCTTCTCGTATGGGCATGACCTTATCACAAAATGCCCAGATGGATATAAGCAGGTAGCAAGAGAGCTGTGTGAAAAGCAGCGATTTTCATTTGCACTTTCTGACAAGTCTTTCTGGGAGATGGGAAGGGATTGCTTAGTCGTTCTTCAGTGAAGGTTGGATTCATACTCTCAGGCAAATCCAACGGAAAATTCGTATTAGGTCTGCCAGCTTTGTCTGTTGCGTGAAACGACAGATTTGTATGCAAATAAGACCATTAGGATTTCAGAGAAAACACTGGTGATTCAAGTCACTTAGTTAAAAGTTTTCAGCTAACCCTGAGATGTTATACAATGCTTTGTGGAGGGTTGGTTATATAGCACTCAGAAACTCGGAGAGTTCCAGAAAAAGGTCCACCCAAATGTAAGAGATAATGACATATTCAAAATGTCAGCTAACTGGTTATACAAGCCACTTTTATCTGAGGTTTTTAAATGTATGACAGGTGTCTTCTCTCCCACATTCCCACATCAGAATGAAGAAGATCAGAAGAGAAAATTGGAATTAATCATAATTGCTGCTGAAGTGAAAAGATGATGACCAGTGGCCTTCTTCATTGATGAGAACAATAACACTTTCCATGGATAAAATATGTACTTTCAGGAATGTGGCTCACAAATAGAAAATCAATAAGGAGAAAGTTCAAATTCTGCTACCTGCGTACTAAATGTTCGCTGACCAAAATAAGAGCTTAATAGGCAGATCTGTGATCTATTGAGTTTTACAATACTTCACAGTCTGAATCTGGTGTAGAAGTAGCCCAGCTGGAATTGAGACTTACTATGCACACTCACTGTGTAGTTTCACAAACTAACAGGAGACAATGAATTTTTTGAAAAATATGGGAAATGGTAGTTTATAAAAAGAACGCTTCTTTCTCTGAAAAAATGGGCTCCCAATTATTTTCGGAGCTGATTCCAGCTAAATTCAACACATCACGCATCAGCGGGGAAGAAAAAGCATGACCATGGCTGTTGGTACACAAATGTTTTTGAAGAACCTCTTCTTAAAGAATTTGACCCACAGGATCAAAATGTAAGATAGTTTTTAGGTCAGCCACATCTTAATTCAGGAAATATTTGTCCTTACTCCTGCCATATAAATGCATGTTCATGATTTAGCTCTTGCCAAATGCCATTGAATTAAATTAAAAATATATAGGCTGTTATTTTTCAGAATCAGTGACTTCACAGAACATTACAACAGAAACTCAAAGAACCCATTGAGTTCTGTTTTAATTTTATAATAGTCTGGTTAATAATGTCTATTAAAACATCCATTAAAAGACCATCATGCTAATTTAACTGGGAACATACAATAGATGCCGCTGGAATACTTCCATTAAATTAATGCTAGAGATTTAATGTCTTAAATAGATGTTGTTATTAACAATATCTTAAATAGATGCTGTTATTAAAAAGACTAATGCAACATTAATTAACAGCAAGCTAGGACTTCACTGACAAAAGAAAAACTCCTTACGTAATAGACGCCAAAATATTAGCAGTAACAGAACATTTTCTTCTTTGGTTCACTGTATTCTACATTCCACCATTATTTTCCCTTTAGTGTAGTGACCTCAACTATGCTATGTAATCACATGAAATGCCAAATGGATGTAAAATATATGCTACCACAGTGATAGAATGCTTCTTAGTTTCTTTCTCTTTCTTATTTTTATTTTTAAATTAGTAAATGCAAAGTTTAAAAGAACCAAAAAAGTCTTTATGTCCAAGTTTTATTTGATGCTAATTTCTGTGTATTTGTTGACATAAATGTATCCTTTTCAAGACTTTTTTTTTTCATTCAGTCTAATTCATAAAGCCTGTAAGGCCATAAAGCTACTGAAAGGCAAGAAATGGCCATATTTGACTGATGATGTTTGACTGCTATGAGACAGAAACATACAAGTAGGTCTCATCACACATGCCGATGATGGAGCCGAAGCAAGTGCAAAACAATATGAAAGCCAAAAGCAATGGCTTATTACAAATACCACACTATAACATATCTTACAGGTAATATCCAGGCTAATATGGCTTTTCCTCACCTTGAAATGAAAGCTAAAGTACTCTCCTAACCAGGGTTGGAATACTAGACAACTTTGTTTTTTAGCTTGAAAGCCATTGCCTTTCTCTGTCATCACAGACTGGAAAAAAAACAGGGCAGAAATAAATACATGAGAAAGAAAATATCATGAAGATAATGCTCATAGTCACATCTCCGATAGGGAACAAGATTTACATCACTTTGTAGACTCATATTTCCTGACATTTGTCCTAGCATATTATGATCAAAGAACTAAAGCAGTGTCTGGGAAACACCGCAGGAAGGATTAAATTAAATGATTATGTAAACTTCCAAAGGAAGACAGCTTCCACTTGCGTCCTGGCTGCTAGAAACCTTTTAGAGTTTATTTAGAAACTGCCTCTTTTTCAATATAGCAGGCTCTTGTTTAGGGATCCCCTGATGATTTTAGCTCGTTTTATTGGGCATGCGTTGCCCTACAGTTACCATCTCCTTGAACAGAACTGGCTGCCAAACCAGCAGCTGCTGCGTGTAACCCGTTCACCAGTGCCAGACAGCAAGAGACCACGACCGAACCGCAGAGGAGGATAATATCATACACAATCCACTGAAGCAATATTAGGTTGGTACGTGATTAAAAATCTCAGGGACAATGCTGAGGGGAAACTCTGTACCAAATCCTCATATTTCTAAGGAAGAATTATTCCAAGAAAGTAAGAGAGCTTTGCATTTAAAAGCAAAAAAATAAAAATTACTCTCCTGTTCTAACCCCAGTTGCTTAATATATTTCAGGCAGGGAATTCAATTCAGTGAAAGCTAAACAAATTGACCAGTGAAAGGATTTTTAAAACAGAATGGACAGGTTTATAGCCTATGTAAAACAAAGATAATAAAATCTTATTCATGTGCTAAACTGATTACCTTCAGCTCCAGTACTGCACAACAGGCATGGTCATAAGGGAACGGGAGGAGGACTGCAAAGGTAGATGGATCATAGTTAGCCCGACACTGGCTGGGATTTTTTCCTGATGCAAAGGAGGGAGAAAGCAGGGTTGATGCTCACATTAATAGACCTTTCCTTCAAGCAGCGGATTGTCTGATGTTTGATAAAGATTTTTTTTAACTTTCCATTTTCATTTTGCTTTATAGAATTAGTTAAAACCCAGTTGCCAAAAATGCATGTGGAATATATATGATACTATTTGGCAGCTATCGACCACCAATCTCTCTAAAGAAGTCTTTGGTTTTTAACTTACGGGCTCTCCCTTATGTTCACTTTCCTCAGAGAAAAAGATACCTTTTTAACTCGTCCCTATCTCCTACAACCCAAATTATCCAAATCGTTGCATCTTGGGGTATCAACTGTGCAGAGAGTGCAAAGGGAACACTAAATGTTATCATGCTGGTTTCATGCTTGACACCTGTTTTGAACAGCTACACCAAGGAAAGCAGTGAAGAATCAGACTTCAGTAGCCTTTTACATGCAGTTTGTAGAGGCCTTTTTTCAGTAGGGGAAAAAAAATGTTTTCATTTCTGTAAAATTAACTCATACTATTAAAGATTAATTCATAACTTACATACGCATCCTGGATTATAGAGGGAAGAGTAGGTAGATCATGTTTTAATGAGTACCAGCTAGTAAAGTTAAACATCATTGTTGAGTTAAACATAATTGAAGAGTTAAAAGATATTTTAAATTTGTCTCACTGAGATTCCCTGAGATGGCTGTCTGAGGAGCTCATTTTATTTTTAGTTTAAACTGACCTCTGAGGAAATATTTCGTATTTCCTTACCCCTTGTTTACCGCATGTATTCATGGCTTTAGAAACAAACTCATGGGTGCATGTATATGAACCAAGGTTAATTGAAATTTTGTAGGTTTGTGATATTCTCAAAAGTTTGCAAACACAAACATAGTGTAAAGTTTTTGTCAATATTCTAAACCACCACTTTGAACCATTTATCCATTTATAGCTAACAGGGTGCTTTTATCAAATTAAGAATTTCAGCAGTATTTTAGAAAGATTTTATCCAGCTAAGTCACAAATAATAATAAAAAATAAATTAATGAATTTTAATTAAATTTATGGCTCTCACAAACAGGGGAAAGATTCCATTTTGGGCGTTGAAAAGCTGAAATAGTTATAAAGCTCTCAAAACACTCATTTTCAGCTTTGAAATCAGTGCAAATAGAAAAAACTAACACCTTATGCATTCTTTTTCTGACAACAAAATGCCTAATCTGTGGTACACTATTAGAAATAAAAAGCTTCAGCAAATGGCCTCGACAATAGAGGAGTTCCTAAATCTGACGGCTGAGTCATTCCTCTTATTTCACGGTTCCCCTCAACATTAAAGCACGCTGCTGAGCTACCTGCGAGCCAATGATTTGCAATGCCAAACCTTGCAGAACAAAGATGATCGCTTATTAAAGATTCCTTAATTTTGGTGGTCAAACTGTCCATGAATCAAGAGGAGGTGTTTTGAGAGCCGGCGCTGGTAAGCAGCAAGGCTGTCATAGAAAACTGGCTGCGGAAAATAATCTTGGGTTGTATGATAAAGAGATGATTGATTTTGTATTCATAGATGAAAAAAATGCATTGAAAGATAAAGAAAATTTTATAAAAAATGTATTTCTTTTCAAAAGGACAAACTTGGATAAACTTTGATAAACTGAAGAAACCACTCAGTATTAACAATCAGGCTGAGGGCGCCAGGACTCGCATGTGAAGGAAGATTTAAATTCCTTTCAGTCAATGGATGTAAAACTGTCTAGAATTTATATTCCAAACAACACAGGGGTTAAAAAACCTGCAGGCTACAGATCTCCTGGCTGGCTGACTACTTCGCGAAGGGCACTTCAGAACAAGCAGAAAGCATATTCAGAAAGGAGGAGGGACTGATTAGCAAAGAAATACTTGTTTAGAAGGTCAAAAAGTGCAGGGATGAGAAAGGATTTGAGAAATATATTAAAATAATAAAAGGTTCTTCAGCAATCCAAGTAAAAAGAGAACAAACACACCTGGGGTTCCATACAGTAGGAAGAAAATAAGAGCTTTGGCATGATGCCTTTGGTAGCACAAGGAATTCTTTACTTTTCAAAACAGGACAGTGATATAAACTAGCAGGGCAAAGCTAGAGGGTAATGCGAAGAAAATGGGTATAGATACTTTCCACCAATTTTAATAGAAATGCTGTATGAGCTTACAAATTCGATAGTGTTGATTTTTAACAAACCTTTTCAGTAAGAAGTGTTACTATTGTAACTATATTGTTACTATATTGGTTGGAGAATAGAAAAAAGTAGTACCGATATTTTCAATAGAGGATAAGTGCGATTCAGGCAAGTGCAAACTTGCTATTTTGTCTGCATATAAGGTGTTAGAACAAATGGTGAAAGAAAGCTCATTAGAGACATTAGAGGGAAGAGAAAATTGGTGAAATATAACAAGAAATGACCAAAAGTAGATTTTGCAAGAGTAGTCTGATAATGTATTTTCTAGACAAAGTCAACACAGTAGATCTTAGTTATGTTAATATGTGAAGCACTGGATAACTGAATCAAATGTAAAATTGTCAGTGAAGTTGGAGAGGCCAGCCATCGAAAGGTGAACTAAAAGCAAATAAAAAGACCTGTCTGAGGCAGATAGACAAGTAGTGATGAAAGAACAGCAGTGGGCTAGAGGAAGTTTATTAGCAGTATTTCCAAGGGCCTGATTTTCTCTGATAACTTCATTAATGAGTGGCACTGGCAATAGGTTAAAATTTTCTGGTGATTAAAAAGCAAACCAGATGAGGAATAGACTGGCAAGGATCTAGAACAGCCTTCCCAGGAAGACGGAGCTCTATGCACCTTTCAGGACTAGATAAAATGATTGCTATAATGGCAATGATTGGATCTGATGACAAAAAGGTCCCTTTCAGATATCTTTGCATTCACCAGGATGTATTAGAACCAGAAGCCCATCTTTAACCTTTTATTTTAATTTGCATTTCACAAACCACATGCTAAACTGGCATGGATCTTAACTTCCCGTTTGGATGCATAAGTAGTTTACATGTTCTTTGAACAGTCTGCCCACAGTATACAGATGCTCTGGAGTCAGAAAGCGACTGCTTATGAATCTGACTGGATCCAATTGCCAGCTTTATAGTGCCAATAAAGCCCGTAACATACGCACTGGGACCCAACGCTCATACCAGATCAGACTGAACAAGACAAAGATCGGTTAGATATTTTGGCAAGGCAATAAGGGCATTGATGGAGCGTATACCAACACTACTTAATCTTTAACATTTACTATGAAATTCTTAGGCTAGTATAAAGGTACTCCTTGTTTTTACTTCCACATTAACAAACTTCACATGTTATAACTATTTTACTAATAGAACCCTCCTCTTTAGGTCTCCTAGATGCTAAACTGTTCAGCTGGAAAAGGCCACTTTGATTAGCACACCTATGAGATCTCTTTTTGATGGCTTCAGACTGTCTGCACAGAGATTTTCAACTGGTTCAGGTGAGATATGAGCTCAGCTGCTCATCAAGAAAGTGAGAAGGGATCTTGCATATGTCACCAGGATCTTTTAGCTGGTGCGCCCTGTCTTGGGAGCAGCACAAAGAGTTGGTGGAGTCCATATTCAGTTCACAATATACCAGCTAGCACAAACAAGTGAAATCTGATGTTCTACAAACAAAAAGGTTAGTGTAGGTTGGTCCTTGCTTCTTTTTTACTCCAGATCGAGAGTTAGGTTATAACTGAACTCAGGTCTGAGTAGAATTACATATAAAAACATCTTCTTTAAGCGTGATGGTGTTTTTAACTTGAGTTGGTTGCACTTCAGGAAATCATTGCACAATCATTCTGTTCTGCTGGAGGCGTAGTTAGTGGTTTGACCACTCTCGTGTGTTACCTCTGCGGTGAAAACATAGCCTGAAAGTCTGTTTTGCTGCAGAATTAATTTCAGTGTTAGGAATTCACTTGTTAAGAACTAAGTGGTTTCTGCCCTACTTGTGGGCAGTGCATTTAACAGACATGTTCCCTCTCCTACGTTGTAAGTTTACAATGAAGCCTTCAGAAACCTAGATAGAAAGGCTGCCTTGCTGCTGCTTGTGGCACAGATTCTCTTACTGTAGCTTTTAAACTGCTTCACTGTTCTTCTTTCTCTCCTTCATTACATATTCATACATAAAAGTAAGTGTGGAATAAGTGACTGCTTTATAAATGCGGTGTCCCGGAATGTAGAGCTGCTATCTGCAGAGAACATTTATTCATTGAGGGCCTGCAAAGCCACTGTGTGAGCAGTAAGGTAATCTGACTATGGCTGCTTGTAACTGAGGGCAGCCATGCCACCAAGTCTTACAGCTGCTGACCTTGGGAATGCTGTGTTTACAGCAAGTCACGGAAAGGCATGAGAACCAAGAACAGGTGGCCTTGAGTTGTGCGAACAGCCTACAGGGTTTTAAACAGTTCTGATTTATTCAGTGTGATAGTCCCTGTATAATAAGGTTGGACTTGGAGATTGCAAATATGAAGTTTCCACATTTTTTTTGTGAATATGATAAGGAAAATGGGTTATAGCTTTTCATGTAAGTGATTGACATGCACTCCATCATCACTTCGAAGGTTCTGAACAGCACCACTCGTGCACACATCTTGTTTCCCCTGCTATTACATGATCTCTCAGCCAACAGTGCTCAGGCAGAGCTTCCCATCTCTTGAACCCCAGCCAGTCCTTCTTTATAATTTGCTACCTTCTACCATGGTGGTCATGTTCCTAATAATCTCAGACTAATGAGATAAGTACTACTGAAATTATTTATTGAATTTTCTAGTTTTCCTGTTATACCTCTTTTCTTTTTTTCTGGATTTTGTCAAATTTAGATCCTGATCCTTCAGTCAGACCAGTGAATTCAGTGGAACTATAAAACAGGCACACAGGTCCACCCACAAAAATCAAAATCTACCTGGTTAGCTCTCTTGAGCAAGAATCTTTCAAGCTTACATTTGTCATACTACCACAGAGGTAAATCGCACATCTCACTACAATATCCTTTTCTCTGGTCTTAGAATCATAGAATCATTAAGGTTGGAAGAGACCTCCAAGATCATCGAGTCCAACCGTCAACCCAACAACACCATGCCCACTAAACCATGTCCCTAAGCGCCTCATCTACCCGTTTTTTAAATACTTCCAGGGATGGTGACTCAACCACTTCCCTGGGCAGCCTGGTCCAATGTTTAACCACTCTTTCAGTAAAGAAATTTTTCCTTACATCCAATCTAAACCTCCCCTGGCACAACTTGAGGCCATTTCCTCTCGTCCTTTCGCCAGTTACTTGGGAGAAGAGACCAACACCCACCTCGCTACAACCTCCTTTCAGGTAGTTGTAGAGAGCAATGAGGTCTCCCCTCAGCCTCCTTTTCTCCAGGCTAAACAACCCCAGCTCCCTCAGCCGCTCCTCATAAGACTTGTTCTCCAGACCCCTCACCAGCCTCATTGCCCTTCTCTGGACACGTTCCAACATCTCAACATCCTTCTTGTAGTGAGGGGCCCAAAACTGAACACAGTATTCGAGGTGCGGCCTCACCAGTGCCGAGTACAGGGGCACTATCACTTCCCTGCTCCTGCTGGTCACACTAGTTCTGATACAGGCCAGGATGCCGTTGGCCTTCTTGGCCGCCTGGGCACACTGCCGGCTCATGTTCAGCCGGCTGTCAACCAACACCCCCAGGTCCTTTTCTGCCAGGCAGCTTTCCAGCCACTCTTCCCCAAGCCTGTAGCGCTGCATGGGGTTGTTGTGGCCGAAGTGCAGGACTTGTCTTAAAACAAGTTTGTCAAGAAACCTGCCTGTTGTTGTAGAAACCTGCCTGTTGTTGTAGTCAAATATTTAGCAACTACAGCTTGCACTTTGGGTTAGTTAATATCTTTACATGCTCAGTTGTATTCTCAGTATAACGTAATAAAAGATGTTTAACGTAATTCTCAGTATAACGTAATAAAAGACCTGGCTGAATATAAATAACAGACTAACTCATTCCATCTATTACAACTGAAATATTAGAAGTTGGGAGGTAAAAATACAGAATGTGTATATACAAAACTTTGACAACTCTGCAAAAGCATGTCCCTATGAAACTGTTTTCTGCTAGATGTTTCTTTCAGAAAAAGTCACCTATACTGACTTGTTGATGAGGATGTGACACAACCATACTGGCACAGGCATTTCCATCTTCTGCTCTAAAAGGACTCTATCAGAGCCTCTAAGTGCAGTTCTCAGTCCAGTCATGAAGATGGCTGACCTTCGCTTTCAACAGTAAAGAAATTCTTGGTAGAACAAAAATTCTCTCCAGTTCTTCACATTTTGCTCTACATTAATTCCCATTTACTTGTACCTTCATACCAAAGGGTTGAGTCAGAACCTCCTTTGAGGAGATCCTTCACATTTCCAGTCCTGGGCCTTTCTAGATGGGCCATTCTCACGGCCTCCCTGAATTCTCCTCTCTCCGTTTCCCAGCTGGTTTGTGGGTCTCTCTGACCCACAGCAGAAGATATCTATAATACCCACCTTCACTTAGAATAACGCTGCTATTCCCCACAGTTATGGCAGCAGGCTGTATTCTATACCGGCCTTTTATCAGCCTCCCAGCCAATGACCAGCTACAGGGCCTTGGAGACATAAGAAAGAGCCTTTCTTACTGATGAGCAGCTGAGTTTATACCTCACCTGAAACAGTCAGCTGAAACTCTCTCACTGTGCAGATAGCCTGAAACCACCAAAAAGAGGTTTCACTGGTATGTAAAGTGGCCCCTTTCCAGACAAATTATCAGATATCCTTGGGAGTGCTTGTAATTATTAGTAGCTAATGCACTTACATATACTGATGATTAGTAAGGCAACCCAATGATTTTACAAAGTAGGGGAAGATCATATTGGATCATCTCTATCTTCTATTAAACCACAAGTATACAGTGAGCATTTGCTGACTTCTCTCATTTGTCAACGTGATTTTATCTTAAAGAAGGCAGAAACTGAAGGAAACCCAATGACTTTCCACATGACAGTTATTTTTCATTTTATACAAAGTCCCTGTTACATGGCCTCTTTTATCCTGTCTATTTTTTATTCACTAGCAACACTCTGTCACCACCTTTTAGAATCACATCAGTACTAGCAGCACTGTTAGCATCCTTACTCAGCAAAACACATATGTTCCAAAGTTTCACATGCCCCTGCAGCAAGAATAGTTATAGAATGATCTGGAAAAAAAATCTCATTTTTCGTGAAATTCTGCCTAACAATATTGTACTTTTGCTGTTATTGAGGTTTCAATAATAATATGGAAAATGTGTTTTGGCTTTTATAGTTTTTTTTGTCTTGATAAAGTATCACTAGGAGCTCTCTGTGCCTGATAAAGTGGTGGAATCACATTTATGTTTGATATAAGAAAGGTAGATGAAAGCAGGCAGAAAAAAAAAATGATGCAACTTAAGAGCAAAGCAATCAAGTGCTCTAAAAAGATGACTTTTTTAATTTAAAAAAGCCATGCACATCTCTAGTCAAAAGGTAGGGATAGAAAATGAGGAGAATTTGAGCTGCACCATTTGCTTCGGCAGTATTCTTTCCACCTACCCTCTTCATCCGTCTTCCTTCCCCATTTAACTTGACTGGGTGGGAGAATAGGCAATAAAAGGCAGTGAAGAAAGGTGGGCACAGCATTTTTGTTCCCTGGGAAATCAGTATCACTCTTCTACAAATCAGGATGCTGTAGCTGTCTGGGCTCATTCTGCACATCAAACTAAACTGCAGTGCAAATTTTCTTCCTCCATTTGCTTAGTTTGAGCTCCAGCTAATTACAACTGTTTAATAACTTACTAAGATCACCCTGTGGAAACATTAGAATAATAGTCTTTTTCTTAGAATCGTGACTACAAGGTATTTTTAAGGTGAATGTTGAATCTCGAATGCTATGCAAGTGCCCATAATGCACACACAAGCATAGGTTTGTACGTGTGTGCATATGTGTGAATGCATACCTAACTACACAAGCTGATGGACATCTCACAAGGAGAGCAATAAAGGGCACTGTTCCTGGCCTTGGGGTCAGGAACTTAAGGATGACAAAAATAGCCATCTTTGGCATGAATATAAAGGCACCTGGAGCATGAGGCAGCTTTATTCCAGTGCATTGATCCCTATACCTTTGCGGAAGAAAATTTCTGGCTTGTTTACAATACTTCCAAACTTCAATTAACTCCCTTCACAACTGCTTTGTGCAGTTAATTTCTCTAAGCTACTGGTTATCTCTCCTTTCGCTATGGATTTATACAGTGCTTAGCATAATGCATCACTGGTGCTTGCTATTTCTATAAGTGAACACTGAATAAGCTAAGGAACTGAGTAGCTTTTAACTGCTTGAAAGTAAATTAGGTAGCATTCGTCATTGACAGTGTTTACTAAGTCCTTTGGTAAAGGGGTTTCTTTCTTCTCCTTTTACTTTCCTTCAAATTTTCTCAACTCAGAGATTCATGAACTGCTTATTGAATTTCAGCCTGCAGTTCATGAATCACTTAGATGCTGGCCTGATTAAATAATAACAAGACCATTTCCATAGAAATGGACTCATTATTATGTTACTTTCAATTTTTTTTAGATGGCAGTTACAGAAAAAAAACCCTCAAAAATATCTTTATGTTGGGATAGAGATTTGGGGTTTGGAGGGAAGCAGTCATCCTGCAGTGTACTTATATTATTTCAGTGTAGAAGATCCCTTGTTCTGAATTGGGATGCTAATTTGTCATTTTTCTTGTCCAGGATAAATGTTTGTTTGACTGAGTGCAGATCATCAGCATGAACTGCTTCTGTTACAACCTAAAATCCTGATTTTTACTGTATATAGTTTATGGATGTATCTTAGACCAAGACTGAATGCCCAGTAACTGAAAAAGGCTAAAAAATATTTACAGTTGAAATAAAATATTTGGGTATTCCTAAATGAAAATGTTTCATTTTCAGTCCTTGTGCAGACCCAAGGAATCCATTTTGAGCTACTGCAGCTCTGAACTTCATTACCCAGGAGAGCACACTGTCACTATTTGTTGGCATTTGGTGGTCCTATTTTGCCTTTAGACTAGATTTCCTGGCAGGTATGTATATTCGTCATTTACTCAGAGTTAAGAGGTACCGTAATGTATTAAACAGCTTTGGTAAAAAAAGTGACCACAGTGATGTCAAATCTGAGTGACTGTTTCTTAGTAGTCACAGGTAAGTTGCATGAGAAGAATGAAAAAGTATTTTAGTTTAAGATAAATTTTAGGGAAAATAACTTTTCAATTAGCATATTGTGCAGCTTTCTCTCAGCTGTGTATTTCTACTGTAATTCAATTGTCAAAAGCGTCAATTTTTTTTTCTTGGAAACTGTAATTATCAATTTCAATGCAATGCAATGCATCTTTGTTTTTCTACCTCAGGTTGTAAAGCTCTGTGCATGTACGACTGAAATTAATTGTAGTTTGTTACCTAGCTATAAATAATTCAATATTTAACAACTTTTTGCTGTACGTTCAAGTCTGTTTCCACAAGGAAAGTGTTTTTTTCCAGCACATTTGAAGTAGAAATGAATATGACAAAGTCAACAAGCTTTAGAAGTTGAAGATATGGTTTGAAGATTGAACATTATACAGATAATGAACCATGTATACCTATGCTGTTGAATCTCTCAGCATGCAGTATTCTTCAGACAAAAATATTTGCGTCTCATGACTTTTCAAGTTTCAACCCTTGAGTAATTCATAGAGTCATACAATTATAAAATAGTTTAGGGTGGAAAGGACTTCTGGAGGCTATCTTGTCCAACCTCCCACTCAAAGGAGGCCAACTTTAAAATTAAATTGGGTTAATCTGGCCCTTGTCGCAGCTAAGTTTGAACATCTCCAAGGATGCAGATTCTATAGTCTCTCTGGGAATATCTCTCAGTGTTTGAGTGCTCTTACTGTGAAAAGTTTTTTCCTTCTATCTAACCACAATTTCACTTGCTGCAATTTGTATCTATTCCTTCTCTCCCTTTCATCATGTAGCTCCAAAAAAGTCTGCCTCAGTCTTATCTACACTCTCCCATTAGGTAGCTGTACACAGTCATAATGTCTGACCGTAGCCGCCTTCTCCAGGCTGAAGAGACCCAGCTCTCTCAGCCTCTCCTTGTACACTATGTCCTCTAGCCCCCTGACCATCTTGGTAGCCTTCCACTGACTGGACTGCTTTATCCTAGAGCTTCTTTAGCTAGAAATTCTCATTAGTTCATTACTTTGCCGTTAATTTATTTCACTGATTGCATGATGTCATAAATATCAATGACGTTAGAAGCATGAGACGTAATGAGAAGCAAATTGTGAAAACATATAAGTAACACTGGTTCACTGGAAGAGTTCTTCTCTTTTCTGGTTTATGTCACCCTTGGAGAGCACAGAGTTGCATGTGGACACACACCTACCTAGTTCTAAAATTCTAATGGCAGGAAGACCTTTCCAACTGCCAGGTGGAGAGAGAACTCTCTTTTGGGGACTCACCTCAAGATTTCAAGGCTGGTATCTGCCTCCTGAGATCCTTCAGCTTATAAAGATACAATTTTGAATATCACGTTACAAACATATTATATAACGTTATCTACAGCATACTCTGCTGTATATTCGGTATATGAGCCGGGCATCAGCTGTAAGTATTTATTTTTCATTAATTTGTAAACATAGCTTCTTTTAATGTTAATCAGCATCAGCAGCTGTGCTGTCAAAGTTAAATTTTCTCACATTTTTAGTATTAGTTATACAACTTCCTCCTGTCTTAAAAATTATCAGGTAGACAATGCTTTCAACTGAATATGTCTTTTCAGTGGCAGGCAAAGTAATTTCTGTTCACAGTTTATAAGAGAAACTGGCTCCTTTAATAGTAAATACCACAATAATGTAAAAATAACGATAGGTAAAGTTACTGCTGGTTTTTGCAGTCCCTTTGGGGAGTGAATATTCATAATTGCCTTAGTCACTCTCAGATCTTTGCTTTTTCTGGCTATATTCTTCTGTCTTCAAGTTGTTCATGTTCTCAATTCAGAGAAAGCACATTTCTCTCTCCAGTTGCATTAAATGGTTCTCCTTAAACACTCTCCTCAACAGCTCAGTCTGTACCAGCAGTATAATACAGCAAAGCCTCATAAGGGCTGGAGTACTGCTATTTTTATAGGATGCAAACTGGATTAAAATTCGCAAAGAGTCCTGCTATGATCCCTACTTACAAACTTCCAGGGTCTGCCAGAAGAAAATGGCTTATCACTGTTTTTCAAAGCTCTCACTTGCACATAGTGCACAGCCAATAAGAAATACTAATTCCCCTGGGAATCATAATAAAGAAGCAAACTCTTCCAAATGAAGCTACAGGAATGCTTTGTGTTCCAGGTTTTAAATTTAGTTCAATCTTAGGACAACACAAAAGAATAATCACTTTGAAGCTTTTGTGGTTAGCTTTTGCTAAATGCACGGGTTTCCTCAGGGTGAATTTTACACCGGGAAGAAAGTTTAAGCAACAATTATGTTCCTTAATGTTGCTTTGCAAAGGTTTGTTTGATTGTTTGACAAATTTCAGCTTGCTTTTACTCCAGTGACAAATGAACCAAAACAAGAGGTGGTCATCTCCACGCTGACATTGCCTCCAGCCCTCTGGCTACCAGCTGGAGCTTGCTGGTATAATGGATTTTACCTCTTGTGAATGTGGTCAGTTTGAGAGAAGTGGAGTATTTTGGGGGGAAGGTGGAGCTGTCTGTTGGTTGCTATAGAAGAGACAGGCACGGCTGTAGTTTCATCTCATTTATAATCTGTCTAGCAAATGCAACCTCATTTATTTATAGCCTCTAATGCAATAAGTAAGTAATTTGAAAACAACAAATTATTGGTCTCAAAATGCCTGGCTGCTAATCATAAGTTTATCTCTTGGTGATTTCTAACCAGAGCCCTCACGCATTTTTCAGTGAGAGAACTAGTAGCGATCAAAGGTATCTCAGGATGTGAGGCAAGCTTGACTTTAACAAAGAAGCTTGCATTCAAACTACTTTATTGTTCTAGCAAGGCTACTGAAGTGGGAACTCTGTAATTGAACTTTAAGGATTACCACCTCTGTTCTCAATTTTATATAGTTCGTAGGATTTTCAAATTGGGATATTACAAGTGAAGGGATTTTGTGTGTTTTCTAAGGGACTGATTATAGCTGGGATGGAGGATTTTTTTATTTGCAGTCATAATTTCTGTTGTGACTGAGTCCGCGGGTGGATTAATGCAGAAAGACTGGATGTTTACACCATAATCTAAATTATATAGTGTTTTTATATCAAAACACTGCTTTAGTGTGAATCATACTTGTTGGATTCCACCTGTTGTCTAATCACTATGTTAGCAAATTGTAAATTTAAGTCTCAGCATGAGGGGGGGACAAAAATCAATCTTTCTTCACTGACTTGTGTCATTATCCTGCTATTGACTGGTTTTGCATTTAACAATTTCCAGTTTCACTTCTGTTTCTTTTCAGGGTTCATGTAAGTGAACACTGTGTAGAACAATTTTTTTGCCTTATCGCTTTGAAGGCTAGAGGTGTCTCCCCCTTCCTGTCCCCAAATGTGACATTTATGACCTGGTGTGCTTTATTGTTAAAAGCAACAGTGACTATATGTATTTCTCTAACAACCAGTACTCTTTAATTAGATGTGGACTTTTAAAAGAAAAACTTTTGTGGTATGCAGTCTTGAAGCATATTGATATGCTTTCAATACACTGAAGTCCCAGCCATATTTTGAAAAGAACCTTAATGCTCTGGGAAATGCCTGTAGGGCTCTAGATTAACGTCTCCCACTGATAATTACGGAGTTGTCAAAGTTAGCTAATGTTCATGTAGCAGCAGCATGAAATTAAATATTTTTGTACCCTTCCACACCAGGGCTAGAATAGAAGTCCAGGGAGAAAACTTATCTATCTGCAGTGCACTTGGATCAGGTAGGTTCCAGTAAACAAAGAGGGGAAAAAAATTACTTGTTTCAGGTGCCATTGGAATTTCAAGAAGAAAAAAAAGAAAAGCTCTCATTTTTCAAAGGACATAATTAGTAACTATCTGTATAATTATTTTTAAAATTAGTAAACAACTTTGGGAAATTACTTGACATTTTTCTTGAGTATTTTAAGTATTGTTATATGTTTTCAAACCAAATGGCTTGCTTTTCTGGTGAGAAAAAATAGTTGTGCACCCTTCCAAATTGTAAGGCTGTTTTGTTATTGCAGGCGTACTGAAAGCAAGACAGCCTATGACTAAGCAAGAACAAATCAGCCCAATTAACTTCTCTCAATCCATTTTCTTTAGGCTGAAGACTCCTTTCGCTTGAAGGAGGCAATAGTGCTTGCCTGCTTCTCTCGACAACAAAGGAATATTATCTCAACAAGGGTCATTTACTCTAGTGTATTTTTATTGGCCACTACAGTGTCCCACTTTTACATCATGAAGATATGATGCTGTATAGCAGCCTATTAGGAATGACTAGTGTAGTTAAATGATATCAAGTAGTTTGATAAAAACAAGGAAAGATGAAGATGCTAAGAAAAAGGAAGACAAGAAGAGAGGGAGGCACCAGAGAGAAGTTAAGAGAGAATCATGAAAAAACACCACAGCAACAAAAAAACCCTGCCTAATTCTCCTCAGTGAACCCTGCTAAAATGTGAACCTGCTACCTCCTGATTTCGCTGCTGGGACCAGGAGAAGCAATACCATTAAGAGACTTCTGAAAACCAGCTGTAATTGTAGTTTGTTGGCCAAAAGTGTCACAGACAGCACAGAGATAAAGCGGGGGGTGGGGAGGGGTACAAACAAATATGGTGAAGGGGTCAAAGCATCCAGAGACTTGAAGGGAGCAGAAAGCTTGGGTTTATTTTTAAAGGTAAAATGTGGTTTCATGAAGTAGGGAAGAAAGGACTAAGGTCCCAGGTAGGTCCCAAGCTAAAGTCTGGAGATCCTTTCCTGGCATCACTTGGTCTCCAGGAAAGCTCCCATGGCTAACCAGAATATCTCCTCCCTGCTCCTTGGCTCCACATCTTGTTCCTCTGCTCTGCCTCCATGGCTGGCCATCCTTGGCCAGTGCCGCTGGTAGTGCAGCTGCCTGCCTGAAGATGTTAATTCTTCACATCTTTCAGCTTTGTAACTGAAATAGCCTGTCGTGAAACCATAGTTATCCCTGAGAAGTAGGTCATATTTTACGAGTATAGTAGAAACAGTAATATGTGAAACAAAACTATATATATTCTTATGAGCACTGTTAATTAGAAAAGAAGGCTTCATTTGCTGAAAGGAATCCAAGTGTGTAGTAATGTTTGAATTAAACACCGAGTACATTTTCAGTGAGGATATTCTTTTTGATCACTGAAACTTAAGTGCTTCAGTGAATTATTTCCATAATGTGTTCTTGGGAAATATTTGCTTTATGTACAAAACACCTGTGAACTGTACCTCTCCAAAAAATTAGGATGTTTAGTCATACAACAGTAACACACAAGTAACAAGATAGTGACAAGACTAATGGAGAAGGTTTTATCAAAATGACTACTCCATTGCGTGAAAGGAAGGAAATTAAGGAAATTACAGCAAGGGCTGCAAAGAAGAAAATTACATGTTGTCACCATTTATTTTACACAGGAGGAAAGTTGTGTTTTTCCATGCTTGGTGTAGCAGCAAATTCGGAGAAGTGAGCCACATATAAACACTGTATAATTCCAAATAAAATAAAGCTACATTCTAAGCTTCAAGGAAAAATCCAAAATGCTGAACCACCATCATGATCCTTTATTTCCTTGTGACCACCTGAGTGATCCTGCCTAGATCAGACACAGAACATGCCTGCTCTTATACAGGACCTGGGATGCAGAATCACAGTTCTCTATGGCATGAGGAAAGAGTCCATTCAAGCGCCACAAACCTACCCAAAAACACCGTGAAGGGTAAAGTGAACTTCAAGAATTATACAGGATCAAATGGTGCTACTGCAGCTCTATGTCTGGAAAGTTACTGTCAGAAAACCAGAGCGAGTGTTCGCACCTTCAGGTTAGATGTTTGAGATGCCTGTCATATGTCTTAAAAAAAAAAAGCTGCGTGTCAATGCACTTACTGTGCCTGCCTTTATGTGTAGAGCCAAGTAGGCCTTTTCTAAAGTCATAAATTACATGGTTTAATTGAAATCTGTTTTAAAATCAATTCTGTTAACTCAGTGCCTCTGAATTCACTGACGCAAATCTAACAGGAAAAAAAACAGGTTTAAGCTGATTAAAGAGACTGAACATGAAGACTGAATATAACCCTTTTTTCTGTAGCTTGGGCAAATGCAGATAGTCTGGATTTATTCAAGACAAACCTAAGGCTAACTCTGTAGAAGTTTGTTTTTCAAGGAGAGGGAGGATAACCAGAACTTACTGGGACAGTTTGCTCAGTCTTGCTCCTATTTGCGTCACGCCTAGCTTAAGGTCATTTGCTCTCATGAGCATTAAATTCAGAAACAATTTCTTTTAAATTTCCATTTCAATGTATCATGAATCACTTTCACTTAACAAGTGACACAGCTTAGACTCGCATGAAATTGCTTCCAAAAAGGAGTGAGACACCTTGGCAGGTATTAACTCATTTAGAATCGCTTATATCCTTCAGAAGAACCACTGAAATCTCAGATGATCTGCTCAGCATCGTGTCCAGAGATTGGTATGAGTGTGAGAAGACCAAAGAGCGTTCTTGGCCATTCTCATATAGCATGAAGAGAGGACTTCTCACTTCCTTTGCTTCAGGTGTACTGCCTCCAGTGTTCACTGTGTATCAAAACCACCTACAAACTCCTAAAAATAAGACTTTTTATCTGTAATCTTACACTCCACAATATGCAGCCACAGCCTTAGGGAATTTTTGTAGAGGTTTCTGATGCACGTTTATATCATGATTATATAGTTGGATTTTTTAAAAAAAATTTTTTTAGCACTATCCTTCTACAAGTGTCCCTAGTGCTTACAACCTTATCTTATTTATCATCAGCAAAATCCTATACAACATTCATTTGTGGTTGTGACTGTTCTGTGAGTGTGGTCTACAGGTAGGACGGTGTAGCTGATGATGCTTGTAGGACATTTCAGTACTGAAGGCACCAGGTAACTACGGTCCTTCCAAGACCTCAACTTTTCTCCTCACATCCTCTATTTCCTCGAAGAAAAAAGGATGTAGAAATAAGAAAAATATCTCCCCCTATAATATTTTGTTCTGTTAATGCATACAGGAAAGAAAAGAATTGAAAGGACTGAGTTCATATTTGGCCCCTTACCTATTGTCATTCAAGTCCAATTGCTATAAAGCCTTTAGTATACCACCTTCTTGCTCTTATTGATAACAGCAATTTGCCTATTGACTTCAGCAG
>NW_008825108.1:2969571-2998937 GCF_000699105.1 Pygoscelis adeliae
GAACTTCGATGAAGTAACTCATCTAGGTACACGCTGCATTTTTTAATGTTGGCAGCGGTGAAGTAAAAAGCATACTTCCCTTCATTGTTACCAGGTCAGTACACTGTTTTTTTCAAGACCAACCTCAGCAATGGCAATCTAATGGATACCAAATTACTAGTAACATACATTTCTTCTGGTTCCTCCTTTCATACCTGACAGTGTTTTATTACAGATCATAGAGCTTCATTAGCATACAGGACAAAAGTTGCTGTCACACTCTGTTTTGCTTTTCATTATTAAAATAAATTAATGATAGTTCCTGAAATTTGTGAAGGATTGTCACTTCCAGTGGTCTAAACATATTAAGCTATCTTCTTGGGAGAAAACAATAAGGCCGCATCAGCAAGACTGACATTTATTTCAAACTCCTACTCTAAAATCTGCAGTTAACAAGGTCAAAAAGCTTTGGGTGAATTATGGGACAAGAATTCTTAAGATGATTTGCAGCAGGGATTTATTATGAAGCCAAAATTGTATTGTCAGGAGGAAGCAGATATGTAGTGAATATGAGCAAAAAACAGTCCATCTACTTTACATGCTGTCAAGTGTTAAAGGCAGGAATGATTCACAACTGTACAAATGTGCAGTTCTGAAACTGCAGGAATTATGTCCTCTTGTATCAACCTTTGAGAAGAAATAGCTTTGCATATGGCTAAAGTGTGGAAATAACTAGTTTTTTCCCCTCTCTAAGATAGGAAAGTATTACCCTATGTTCAATTAAACTTACTTTGCAATGAATAACTGAGATACATAAGAATAAATTTGCTGGAAACGGATCAGACCACACATTTTAAACTTGCCCACAAAGGTTCCCTCTCTGAAATTTCCTTTGCTCTCTTCCAAGCAATGGAGGTTCCACAGGCCTTTTTTTTCTTCTTCTTACACCCTACAGGTATAGGGGGGTCTTCTGTGTAGTTACACATTCCCCTTGTTGCAAAAGCTGTTGCAATATGCATCAGGAGTCAAGAGAATGCTCCAAAAGGCTAAAGGACAGCATGGAAATGCAGGGTTGGATGAAAAGCACATCCTGAACTCTCAAAAAAGAAACACTGAGAAAGCTACAAGGAAGCTCCTCTGATCTGTAGACCTTTTCAGGTCTTTGGCCTCATGCAATGTGTGTTGTACAGACAACTATGATGCCAGCTCTAAGTATGTTCCCCGCTTTTCTGTATTGTTATACTATTGCTAAATAATCTAGTAATTCACCTGAACTGCTTCGCAGCATACAGCAAAGCAAATTCTCTGAAAGTTCTGCTTCACCATTTCACCAAAACCCTGAAGAGAGAATCTGGGGAAGGAGGATCCCGGCATCCTGACCCAGCCAAGGCAGGCGTGGAGAGACTGAGATGTGGTTGAGTCACCCTATTTGAAAACCAATCTATATCCAATTAGTGAATCCTTGCCACAGCCCTGGAAGGTATATAAATATTGCTGCTCTGTTTTACAGGAATCTGGGATGGAAGGGGACGAATTCTGCTAGTGCTATAAAAAATGCCTTTAACCAGTTGAGTGAAGGCAAATTAGGCAGTAATATGCTGTGACTGTGCCTTATAAAGTACAACTTATGCCCCTGCTGATTACAGTTCCAGTTCACCTGCTACAGAACCCTTATATTTACTGTTTTAGCCAATGCTTTACAATTTTGTTAAATTTCACAGCCACGAACTGTTTTTTCTCGGAACACATGATGAGATGTACTCTGGAAACCTGCTAACAGTTGGGTTGTTATCAATTCTCATGCCAAAGGGAGAGTTATCCTCTCATAAGAAAGTCTCTGACTTGCTGGTAAATAGGTATCCAGTCTCTCCTAACTCCTGAGAAGCATATGATGCAAGATGAAATAAAATATATAGCATCTGAATACAGCACAACAGAGCAAATGAGGTACAAATATAGGTGTATCAAAACATACGTTGAATTTTCTCCTGCCAAAGCTCCCTTCCTTTACACTGGTAATGTTTACTGAGGGTGGGGGAAGGAAGGGGGCTTTTTACAGCTCTTGGTAGAGCAGAAAATAAAAACAGAATCAATAAAATGAGTAACATGGAGGAAAATTTTTGTGCTCTGAATAAAACTGGACTCAGTCTCTGGACTGATTGCATGTTTAGCTGATAAACTTACTGCGCATTTAAAAATATATTCTTAGCAAGCAAAATAATGTTATACACAGGTGTGCTTCTCTTGGGGATATCTGGTGAGTCTGGGAATTAGATTCAATAAGAATGAGGATGTTCTGCTCTTAAGATGACAATACTGCTCTATATATCATCTGAGAATACCATGTGTTTCTTGTCACTGCTTAAAGCAATCAGTCCAGAACACATTATTTCTTTGCACTCTCTGCTTTTATTATTTAGCAAAAATAAACTTTTTTTTTCTCTGAGTGGATGTCACTTGAATATTACCAGAAGAGCCACAACTGATTTTGAACATCTTCAAGAAACCCATTACGCAAATAAAGTGCACTTTGGGGCTTCCATATTGATGAGTTAAAAGAAAGACATTTTCAAATTGATGCATGCTTGGGAATGCTAATGAGCAGTCTTGGACATATGACTAAACAGCAGCGTTAGAATGCTAGTGAGTAGTCATCTTCCCCCGGCTGTGTCTGCCAAACAATAGCTAGCAATTTTATTTTCATCACAAAAGCTTCTTCCTCTGTATGTGGCTTTCCTTCTTTTCTTTTTCTTTTTTTTTCCTTTCTTTTTCTTTTTCTTTTTCTTTTTTTTCTTTTTCTTTTTCTTTTTTTTTCTTTTTCTTTTTCTTTTTTTTCTTTTTCTTTTTCTTTTTCTCTTTCTTTTCTTCTTCGTCTTCTTTTTCTTCTTCTTTTTCTTCTTTTTCTTTTTCTTCTTCTTTTTCTTCTTTTTCTTTTTCTTCTTCTTTTTCTTTTTCTTCTTCTTTTTCTTTTTCTTCTTTTTCTTTTTCTTTTTCTTTTTCTTTTTTTTTCTTTTTCTTTTTCTTTTTTTTCTTTTTCTTTTTCTTTTTTTTCTTTTTCTTTTTCTTTTTCTTTTTTTTTCTTTTTCTTTTTCTTTTTTTTTCTTTTTCTTTTTCTTTTTCTCTTTCTTTTCTTCTTCGTCTTCTTTTTCTTCTTCTTTTTCTTTTTCTTGTAGCTGAAGATTATAAAAAACCTATTAGCAAAAAAATTCCTGTTTATGGTCAGTACTTTCATTAAAATATCTCTTAACTTATTTTTTTTTTTTTTTAAGAAGCAGCAGCAAAAGTTTGGAAACACTCTATAGTGTCTTTTGTATGGAATTGGGGCAAGAAATGGGGAAATATCTTCACTTTGATAGGAAGTACTTCCATGGACAACTGATTTCTTCATTTCTTCTTCCAAACTGTACAAAATGTAAGTCAAGATTGCTTACAGATATAAGTATTACATCTGTATTACAGATAATTCTCAAAATTTCGGTAGGTCAGGCTGGAAGAGCCTATGAATATTTATGCTCATACATATATTTCTGAAACCACTGAATTTTCCTCCTTTCTGTAAGGTCCAGTCTAGTTTATTATTGTTTTTATCTCACCACCTTTAAGACCTGATGAGAGCTCAGCACTGTAAGTTACTCCCTGAGCCTTACTAGGGTGATGCCTGAGGTTGTCCTTCCAGGACTGTATTCCTCATATATGTTTGCCTCCCTCAAAAAGATGTTACCAGTCTGTAGGAAAAAGAACACTCTAAGATGCCAACAACTGGAAAAGCCTAAAAGCTTACATATAAAAGAGGTCATATGCTATAACAGATAGAAGCTTTATGATACATTTATATTCTCAATGGATATGAAAAGATAGGGGTCAAATATGAGACTATATGGCCAAATATGATGTGCTAGTTAGCACTGAAAAATGAAGGTGTCAGCATGGAAAAAATGATAGGGAAATTTAAAGATATTTAAAAAATTAAAGAGAGACGTAATTAAGAGCATGGAGATTTTCCATTTCCTTTATTAAAGGAGCTTATATTGAACAAACACTGGGAAATATATAAATGAACAAAGATGACGACAGACACTAAAGACAAAACTGCTAAGAGCACAACCAAGTTATAGTTTCTTGGTCCAGGGCCCATCAAAAGGAAAAATCAGTATCATCCAAGGTTAAAAGTGACATAAAACTCCTAAGTGGCCACAGCTGTCCAAACAGGAAGGAATGACAGAGTAGTTCAATTACACTGAACATGAATTAAACACATTTGTCAATGAGTTCTAATGGCAAGATACAGTGACTTTTATGCAGATGAAGTCTTCTGAAGAAGCAACTTCTCTTATATATTGACTATAAGTTTGAATAATATCCTTTATGTTAAAGATTCTTTCAAAAAACAATGTCACCTTGCATTTTTCCTACAATGGGCAATATAATGAGACCCGTCAGTTCTTCTAAAAATAATATCCATGTTTTGCTATCAAAAAATGCTATCGAGAAAGTGGTTCTTTAAATATATTATGTAAATGTTTTCCAAATTTAGTTCTTTGTATATAAATATATACATATTTTATGTGGCTGAATATGATTTTACAGACCATTAAAGATTTACACAGCCAGCATTGCACTCCTGAAATCCACATTTTACTCATATTAAAAATGGTCATGTTAAACAGTCTGTTAAAAATGGTCATGCTGATGTATCTAACTTTATTGAAGTTGTCTTATGATGTCAGAACTGTTTGTGCTAGTCTCTTTACAACCCAAAAGACAAGTTCCTTCTGTCACCATCCCATTACTTTTTAAAAGAGATCTGACAGGCTTAAACATTCTGCTTATCTAACTCCTGATTGAGAACTGAACTTCTGCACTGCCAGATAACCACTTATCTTCAAGCAACATAGTATTCTAAAAATTTAACAGGTTGTGGTTATTAATAATTGCATCTGCTGAAGCTGCAGCCCACAGAATACACCGTATTTTATTAGAAGACTGTGTCTTCCGGAAAGATACTTTCTCATTTGGGAACTGCTGTGTCATTGTTGAGCTATGAGAGAGTACAGGTACTGCACACATCATATCCAAGGCTTCCTACCCAACTACATTGCTTTTGTAGCACTATTCTCCTGGTTACTCAAGAAAAGAGAGGGTGAGCACAAGAAATGCCAAGGTAGGAAAGTGTTGCTTTTGAATTACTAAATACCATAGGAGTTCACTGGAATTACTATTTTAAAAGCCAGTTATCATAAACTCTGTGGTTCAATAATGTTAATGCTAAAGTATGGCTATTTCCTAGCCATTATTGTTTTGAAAATGTCTAATTCTCAATTTCAAAGCATCAGATGGGATGTATTTGCTTTGGCCATTAATGATGACTAACGCTAAAGCAAAGAGACTAAAGGTTTTAAATCATAAGACCTGAAATGATATTTAGAACAGTAGAAAGTTCAGGTTTCACCCCTTCCAAATGTCAAATGGGAATAAATAAAAAAAAAGACAAGGCCCTGAACTTTTATTAAAGCAATAAGATCTTGCCTTTGTATGGTGTCTTTTGTCTGAGCACTGTACAAACACTAATAGCATTAAAAGTTCTGCAAGCCTTGGAGTCCCCATTTTACAGATAGGAGAAAGTGAGGAATAGAGAAAGTTATAGTCTAAACTCTCAGCAGTGCCGCTTAGATCAATCTTAGAAAGCATTTATGCTATATTAATTTATGGTATTACAGAATAGCCAAAATTCCCAATTAATTTACAGAAGAGATGAATAATCCAGTACTAATGGAGCCAGATCCAGAGGTCCTGAAGGTGCACCCTTAAAAATTAACTGTCTTGCTCACAGTCACACATAGGCAGCAGGAGTGACACTAGAAAGCTCTATTTGAATTTTTACCTCAGGATTTACAGATAGCAATGATTCAGCAGATAGCAACCAGTGGAATCGGCAATGTGCCCTTTGTATATATAACGACAAGATCAATTTACAGTTTGCGTTTAGTTTCTTTAAGGCAAAAATCAATCTTACCGTGGCTTATTGTGAATGGTCAGCCTCTTTGAAGCCAGGTCAACTGAGACTTACCTAGACAGTGGGGAAGTCCACCAAGCCATATTTTGGCTTGCACTCTGTAAAATGTCAGTGCTTTAATTCTGCTCTTTAACTGGTACACAGAGCTCCCTTACAAAGATCTTTTAAATCTAGTTCACAGTTGTATTTTCTGTTGCTAGAAAAAAAACATATGTCTGTACCATGTGACAGAACATTGTGTAGGTACACTTCAGCTACACCAGAGCACGTATGTCCATCAGTACAAACATAAGAAACACTCAGTGCATCAGACCAGGGGTCTGTCTAGCTCTCTATTCTATCTGGCACTGGGAAAAGTTATTTAGGAAGAACATGCAACCCTGGCCATTTCTCTTGGTTGTCTCCCAGCACCAACAATAATTGGATGGGGGTTGCTAGAGGATACATCCATGACTATCCCCCTTTAGTATCTGTTTATGGATTTTTGACCATGAATTTATCGAATCCCTTCATGAACTTGATGATGCTATATGCTTCTACTGATTTTCTACTGGTTTCATTGAATACCATCTAGTTCTTGTACTGCAGGATTTGTTGAATGATAGTCTGTATTCATCTTACTCAGCAGCACCTGCATGGTTTCATTACAACCCCCTTCAGTTTTTTCCTCTCCAAACTGAGAAGTTACAGCCTTTTTTGTCTCTTTATGTAGGCACCTGCTCCATCTCTTTAATTATTTTAGTTGCCCTTCTCTAGATCTTCTGTAGCTTCTTACCAGCTCAATAAACATGCATTGCCAGGCTAAACTGATCAGCTCAGCCTGTGCTGGGTTGGGCATCCCTGCCTGGTTTTTCTGTGTGGTGTAGTCCTGCCACAGAAGCGTGATTTTACATCCACTGACTGCAACAGTAAGATTGCCCTACATTCCCATCCATTGCGATCAAAATAGCTACAGTAGCTCCCATTGTATGCAAAAAAAGTTTTTTTCCTTTTAACTGAAAGGATAGGAATAGAACAGGAAGCTATTTCATTATGCTTTTAAAATGGATTTGGAGATGCTGGCAATCTCCAGAAAAGCTTCTTTTTACCTCCTTTTGTGTCAAACTTCACAAAATTACTGCTTGGCCATACATTGACCCCACACAAAGCAGCTTATGCATTGTGATTGCCTGGACTAAATCAAGTTTTAAAATATAACTTCCAAATAAAATCCAAATTCTCAAGCTGTCTTTCGTATATAAAAGTGGCAAGGTCCTTTTAATTTTTCAGTATTCTTTAACAACCGATGCCTCTAAAAATGTAAGTGATTTCCATGTCCTACAAGTAAGAAGAGAGACAGCAGTTTCATTAAACAAAATTATTAACCTGAAGGCTTCAGAAGAAGGAGAGAAAGGAGCTGATTATTGACTTGTTTGATTAAATAGGTGCTGCAACTCCATTCTGGGGCAACTGTATTAGTGACCTGGTTCTGTTATAGCTTTTACAGCTGTTAGCCAAGCGGTAGGGATATTGTCTCGGTATTCAAAAGTCACAAATTCTTCCCCTCCTCTGCTACTGACTTCTGTGTGACTATAAGCATGCTGCTCAGGTCACAGATTTTTCTAGCAAAATTCCATAGGAATAAAGCCCTTAAATCTTTTAAACTTGTCCTTGTTTTCCCTAATCTGTGCCTATAATGAAAGCATAGTATTACTATGTGTATCACCCCAAAGCATGGAAGACCGGGGGTAGCTTCATGTCACTCAATTTCAGAGGTAAAAGCTTTAGACATCTGAGTGATCCAAACACCTTTCTGTTCAACCAGAATAGTAGGGTGCCTTCAGCAAGTGAGTTGTCTGACCTATTTTGAAATATATTTACGCTGTCATGTAACGTAGGTTCCTGGTTTGTTGCTGGGTCCTGATCATCCACATTGCTAAAGAAGGGGTCCTCTGGCCTCCTGGGGTCTCTTTGGAGTGAATCCAAAAGGCAAAGCCTGAGTGTGGCTCTGTTAGCTTGTTACGGGCCTTATTCCTCAAAGGCAAAGGGGATGACGTTCTGCCAGATGTGGCATGTTCACTCTCCAGAGATCTGCAAACCACCCCAAACCTTGCCCTGTCAAGTACTGTCCTTCCGTTAAGCTCATGGCAGGCCTCAGAGCATGCAACATACACTCCCACCGCCAGTATATAAATACACTGCTCTGTGCGTCACTTCTTTTCAGACACTTTGAAGTGAAAGACACAAATATTATAGCTACAGACATAAGCCTCGGGATTGCAATCAGGGTACCAGAAGAGGCCTGGGCCAAGTTGTCTGCAGTGTGGGAGCAACCATCCGACTCCAGAGGAGGTTACTCAGAGGCACAGGGACACAAATCAGTCCTCACTTTTGCCAGACAGCCAGTTTATGGCAGTTGATTCCCTCAGTGCCTCCGTACCCTCCTTGGGTATACTCGGGTGCTTTATGTAGGAGATTTAGGAGCACTTTAAAATGACAGGTAGGCCAAAATGCCAGTGGTATATGCATTACTAAAGCACTACTAATGTCATGCATCTATTTACCTAAGTCCTTTTCCCCAAAGCTGTTGTTCACTAGAGTGTAATAATTTTGATCTCTTCATACTGTCACTGCTTCTTGGTGAAGCTTGAAAATATCACAAGGCTAAACGAGTTCTTAGTTTACCTTAAAATAGACTCAAGTAGTTCTAAGACAAATGTAGTTTAAATATGAAGCAGAAAAAGGTCTCTCTGGAAAAAATACTTGGATCTCTGCCAAAGCTACTGCAAAGTTTGCCATTTCTCCATTATTTCAATATTCAAGTGCTAGACTGAAAATGACTCTTGCTTTTCTTCACAAGGACTACTCAAAAATGGAAATGACTATAAATTGCTAAGCAATAATTTCTCTCAGGGGATCTGCTACTTTTTAATCCTACTTACTTCTCTCATTTCTCCTATTTACACCATGCTTCAAATATTGTATTTGCTTCAGGCTGTTTATCCTCCATCATGAAACTTCTGTGCTCTGTCTGCCAGTCAAAAATATTCCAAAGTAGGTGAACGTCAAAACCAAAAGGGATGCCTGTCTTAGCTGGCACACCTGATGGCTACAGCATTTATACCAGGTCAGGTAAATTGACCTTCTGTGGGAGTCCTACCACAGAATAAATACAATATAGATTTTTCATATTCAGGATAAATAGTTAATTATTCCTCAGCTCACAGGCAATATTTTACCCTTAACACCTGTTCTGAATGAAATAGGGTCCTACAGAAGTAGTGAACTTTTAACAACCACTTAAGCCATGGAGAAAAAAGCCTTTCTGTCTAGCACTGAAAGAGGCTGGAGACCCAAATGTAGGTCAAGAGAGCCTGTGGAACATGATACATTGAGAACTTTCCTCTTGAAATCCTCAAGAACAGTTCTCCATATAGGCAGGCGGGTAAACCCCTTCAACTATGTAACTTCAATAGTCTTGCTTCCATTGTGGTCTGCTAATGAATTATCTACCTATACACATATGCACAACACAAGTGAGCCAAATCCTGTTGAAATTTGTATGTCTTCAGGACTCGATACAACAGTGCAAAACTTCAGTAGTTCCTTAAATCTTATGACTGACACGAAAATATCTCTAACAGTTATATACTGGAGTACTAAAATTTTTGAGATGACAAAGGGCAATTTCTTAGTTTTCTAGTTACTAGAAAACTTCAAGAGGGATGATGACATTTTCTATCAGGGAGGAAGGATCAGATCATCCTTTCCACCACCCCACAGGGAAAATGGCAAAGTATCACATTGGTGAGCCATTCATTCTGTACTGAACCATGATTTATTTTACCACACATTCCGCAGCACTTGAAACCCATAACCTGGAAAGAGCAGAGCCCAGCAGAAGCATGTCCTTCATAGTACTGCATCCCTCTGCATCCTTTAAGGATTTTCTGTTTCACCTTGATCCACTGAAGTCCAGAGAGTTTCTATGAGTTGATGCTGAAGGGGGATAAACCAAAAAGAGGAAAAGAGCACCAAATTTATGTGGAGCTATAAGACATAAATCAATGCTTCAATGCTTTTTGGAGGTACTAATCTGTAAGAGGGATGCGATAGCCAAGAACGCTTTAGTTTTCAGTAGCCTATGGAAAAACAGAAGGGGGAGAGGGGTTTTTGTTTCTGGTTTTTGTTTATTTGCTTTAGGTCAGTATGATGCATTTTTTTCTCAGGGAGAAAAAAATAAGTTGTAAATTCATATGCAGAGCCAGGCTGGGGTGGTCTGTTGTGCATTCTTTGTGGGGACAGCATTGTACGTATTTCCTTTCCTTTCTGTTTCATAAATATATGATGATTTAAAAACTGTAACATGAAAATATTAATAAGGGTTATGTGTAGGATAAAAAGGAGTGACAAGAAGTAAAACTCACTGTGTAGAAAGTGCTGAGTCTTAGGAATACCTAGGTCTATATTTCTTTCCTGCTGTCACAGGTAACTACCTGGGACTGGTCTCCCCTGAGTGTTTAGTGGGACTGGCCACATTCTTTACTTAGAAACTACAGTTAGATAAACAGCAGGTAAAGACAGTGTGTCAATTTGCAATTAATGACATTAAAACAAGGCTGAGCCAGACATAAAAGTTGAGTTTAGTCTTGAATTTTTGTAAAATTGGTTCAGATAGTCTGACCTAAGCATTGCTATTAGCACAGTTGAATTCATGGAGCATGTATTCAAAGCAGGCTTTGATATCGTAACTAAATTAAAATTGATTTTGTAATGGGAATATCTTGTATTTCTTCCTTAGTTAAAAATCTCACTTCAAGCTAAGTGGCTTGGGTTTGACAAGTCAAGGAAGTCAAATCATTTATGTGATGGCAGGCAAGATCATAATGAAGAACTATATGGAGACAAGAGTATCAATAACAATAAAAAAAATGTATTACACACCACATACTGTTCTTTCCTTTGCAGTTGTGCCATTGCTAGGCAACTGAAAATGGATGAATAATAGATTTCAGATGTATATCTATAGATTTACATTAGGCTTCATTGGGAGGATCATGAAAAGGATTTGTGAAAAACAATCATTATGCTTCTGATCAGGGTCCAATACGTCTTTACTGCCAATAAGGACAAGAAAATAGATTATTTCCAACACGAACAACTTTTGTTGATAAACACCACAGTGTACATGGACTTTTTAAAAAATGCAGCCTTCCGTTTAGCAACAGAGCATTTTCTCAAATTTTCCTGCTGTAACTTTTGGTCGCCATATCATGACATTGTACAAGCTATACATCCCATAGTCAATGAAATCATCATTGGTGAGTAATCAGCATTTAATTCTAAAAATATTCATAAAATTTCCTTCAATAGGGATTGTATGTAGTTTTAACAGGTGGTAACTCTTTTTACTTGAGTAAGTAACCTCATGACTTCTCTGTCATTTAAAATCCAGTTATTCAACTCCTACTACATTTTGTATATGCTTCAGCAAACATTCTTATTTCTAGCTATGTTACAACAGTAAGGGAAGAGAGACTGCTACAGGAACATTAGAAGTAGCTGATAATTCACACTTTATAGCCTGCTGCTCCTTAAAAAAGGGGAAAAAAAAAAAAAAAAAAAAAAAAAAAAAAAAAAAAAAAAAAAAAAAAAAAAAAAAAAAAAAAAAAAAAAAAAAAAAAAAAAAAAAGCAGTCCCTTGATCCCTTGATAATTAATACCCTTTGTCAAAGCTTCAGTTACAGTTTGATGAAAAAATATTCCTAAATGTCAAGAACCATGCAGTCTGATAAATATGGATGACATTTAAAAAGCAGAGGAGGCAGTTTCTACAAAAGCAGAAGAGGCAAAAAGAAATGTAATATGTATTTACGGAGAAAAATAGTTTTCCACCATGTATTCTCCTCATATATTGACTATTTTGTACACCTGGTTCTGTTTTTCATGATGACTGTGACCCCTTTGTCTTATATCAGATGCCTCATCTGCATTTTGTAGTGTTTCTGCAGTGGAAAACAGTACATTTGAATGGCCCAGGCCTTTCCACTTGTAATCACTCAGTATAATTGATTGAGAAGACAGAGTCAGAGAACCCTCCAAATATTTTAATTCTTCAGAGTCGTTTAAATTTAGCAAAAAATGACACCCTGAGAAAATGAAATGGCACGTACTCATAAATTGCTAACTGTGTGATACAGATCAATCACAGCTCTTGGTGATTACTCTTTAAACAAGTCTGTCTCACAAGCAGATTCAAAGGAATTGACTTGCTGAATGTTAACAAACAGAAGGGGAAGATCTTTCGCTTCTAACAACTTTGAAAACTCTCTTGTTGGAAAGATTGAAAGACAAGTCTTTTTTAGCAGGTTGAAGAAGAAAGCTAGGTTCTCCATATTGCCCATGCTGGGTGCGACAGTACCTCCTACTACAGTCTTTGTCGGAACAACACTCTCACTAAGAAAGCTGTAACAGAAAGGAAGGTTATCATGTAATAAACAGCTGATTGAAAAGTAATGTGCAATGAGAAAGAAATAAGTGAATGAGCTTTTCAATGATAGGGTTAGAAACATGTGTCAGTGTGCCTGCAATGACAGTACAAGACACTGTCATGTCTCACATCATACATTACAGGGATGTAATGAATTTACAATCTTCATCTCCTGATTTATCATCCTGCCAGAGCTGAGAGCATCGAGAATGTAAATGCAGTCACACAATAAGTCCCCATCTTACACAATCAGCATTGACAGGGTCCAGGTACCCCCGAGTTACTATACCGGCTCTGACTTATTCTTCAAGAAACGGCAGCAGAAACAGCCAGGTCCTATCCATACTGTTAACAGTAGCGTAACTGGACTACACTGCCTAGTGAGTGCCTGTCATGGTAGCCCTTACTCCCTGAGGTACCTTGCTCTTTGTGAGCTGCTCAACCAAGGCTACTTTTATCAAACTTCAGTAGCTATGAACAAAAACTAGCCTAACATTTTACAAAAATATAATGGGAAATTTCATTTCTGGACCAATTTTATAATGTTCAAAACTACGTTTGACCTATTTATGAGTGTAAAATATGTCTTTCCTATTTAAATGTAATATAAAAGAATGTAAAAACAAAAAACTCAAATTATTGTGTTAACAGATCTTGACTCTTATTATAAAAAGATGTTGAGATAGCTTTCAGGTGAAAGCAGTAATATATAGCAAATTTATCTCAGATATCAAAACACACTTCTGTTTTCATATATGATGCAGCTGCCATGAGTTTACTTAATAGTTTGAAAGCTATTGGACAGCTCATTAAAACTGCTGTCCTTTAACCATCTCTAAGGCCTCCACCAGTTTGATGCATTATCTCAGAGATGTCTCCAACACTGACTACTTGGGCTCCACATTACTTTGCACTGCTGAACTACTATGGCATCAGTTCTACAGTAACAAGGACTGAGACACCTGCACAAAAATTACGTGGGAGATCTGTTAAGTGAGTGCCTGTATCACATCCCTAAACCCAGGAACAGCTCGATCCACTTGGTGCCAACATGCAGTTCACAGAGGTTCCCCTTTCCTGAGCTTTTTGAGGCAAACAAACAGATGCTTTTCAGATTATTGCAAGATTGTATTTGTCCCCAGACTTCCCCACAGATGCATGCTGAAGGGAAAGAAGAGCTGCTGTCATAGCACTGTAGTACTTCTCTCTGGACCGAGAGCGATACAGTCTGGCCTCAGGTAGAAAGTTGATGCCTTATCAGCAAATATCCTTTAAAAGAGGGATTAGCATATCAGCACTGAAAAAGAGCACAAAACCCTGTGAAATAAAAGATATGCATATGCAAGTTTATTTCTCTAACTGATAAATGAGGAGAAAGATGCGGGAAGAGAAAAAATATTGGCAGTGTTGAGTTTGTGGAAAGATGCAAATCTTCAAGCCCTCTCACAAGGCATGTATCCAATCTTGGCCCTGTGTTTCTGAGAAAGCACAGCTGTTCTGCCAGCAATCAGCTAGCATGCAGAGGTGTGACATTTTATTGCAGTATATGTCGTTACACGACCTGCACTATGAGAAGGTCCTGAAATAAGGACACAAGCCACCAGTTTCAGCTGTACTCCTAATTACTATTCCATCCTATTTCTGGTGAAGTCAGGGAGAACTTTGCCACTGTTTTCAGGGGGACCAGAATTAGACCTTTTGTGACAGAAGTCCTGCAGTTAAATAATACATCTATATATTCAGGTCATTTTGTTTTCAGGCTCATTCACAGTATGGCTAAGTGCAGCACAGACAAAATATTTTTAGGTTATCTATTAAAACAATCAGTGACACATCTGCACTCATACACAGCTGCAGCAACTGTCCAGAAGCCATGTGATTTGCTATATATTGTATTTTAAGTCATAACCTTGCTTATAAAAATTTACTCTGCCCTTGTGTAGTGTGTTGTGTTGGTTGTAGGCTTTTGTTTTTCGTTGTTGATTTCTCAAGTGAGCTTTCCTTCTTGCACTGGACTGTTTGATATGCACAGCACAGCAGTACCTTTAACTGGAATGGTAGTTATACAGAGGAAAACGTGGTGTTGTCATCTCCCCTCCTTCTGGGAGTGCTTTGCAAAAATTGCTTTTCATGAAAAAAAATTATTGTACCTTTGTAAGAGTGTTGGAATTCAAGTAGCAAAAGACTAGACATAAGGTTATTTAAAATGTAATCCCTTTGTTTAAATATTCACATCCCTTAAAAAGAAAAAATTATAAAAGTAATACATGTTTAAAAATTAATAAAATATAACTTTTTCAGATGCAGTAGGTACTTTTTCATAAAACTGCATGTTTGAGAATGAAAGCCGTCTGATATTTTTTTGTAGCATTGTCATCCTTTTCTAAGGCAAATGTAAGAATATCTTTGTCTTCAGGAATAGCATTTAAGTGTGAACTTTGAATCCCAACCCCCAGCCATCAGCTGCTTCCTAGATTAGCTGAGTGCATTGGGTCTATTTAACCATTAGCTTTTATTGAAGGATAGATGAATATCAGTCCCTGAAGAATAGTGAATTAGCTACTGCCTTGTAGCAAAGCATTTTCTCTTTTCACTCTACAATAGGTCTGCTATAAGCACAGCTTTTCATAATACAACTAGCAAGTAAAGTGGCAGGTCTAGAGAAGAAAATGGAAATCTTTTGGGAAAAAAGAGTCTAATGTGCAAGGGCTCTTGCTTTCATTTTAGTAACCTTAGAATAAGGTGATCTTTCCAGAATAGACTTTTATGATAAAAGGATTTGGCTGATGCTTAGCTGGTCCAAAAATATTCTAGTGAGTATTAAACAACATAAGTTTAATAGCATATAGAAACGTGATAGCATCTCTTAGGGAAGAAAAAGACTCCAAAATCATTGAAATGAGGGACATGAAATATGAAATACTGCCACATGAACCCCGAAACAAAGAACATGAAAAACTTCATAAAGAATATTTATGGTAAATGAAATAATGAATTTCTGTTGCTGCATCTATGTTTATCCCACTTATTTTCCCTTACTCTTTCCCTCCATATGAGACCAACTGAACTTACGCCAGTTTAAGAAAAAAAATGGGTCGGAATTACTGGCTTTTTTCCTTTATTTGAAAATATCTGCGTTTACTTTGAAAGAAAAATATTAAGGTCATATTCTATTCTGTGCTAGCTCTCAGCTAAAGCTCACGCAGATCTTGGATTTCTTTCTTTCAAATTTGAAAGGATATCCTTGCTAAGCCAGCATAAATAGTTCTCTCTTCTTCAACAGAGAACTAATAGAAAGAAGGAGGAAAGGAGCTACAGTCCTTTCCTACACCCTACTGATGCCTCAGTCCCTGATAACCACAGTACTAAAAACTTTAGAGGCAGACAACAGATGTTGTAGAGGTAGAAAAAACAGCTCTCTGGACACTACAAATTCTTTCCCCACCTTTTAAGCATCATGGCCCTTCAAATTTAGTCACTTTGTATTTTAGTGGCAGTGGGCAGCAGAAAGAGAAAAAACCCACAGGATTGGTAGCTTGCATCTGAAGCAGAGAAACATGAAACAGCCTCAGGAATATAGTGGAGTGCATTTTCTGACTCCAGCAATGATCAAGACAAGTGACCACATCCCAGTGGTGGAAAAAAGGCATTTAGAGGAAAGGTGCAGGACGGGAAAAAGGCTGATGTCCTGGGTTTGTTTCTCCAGCAACTTGTCTTCACAAGTGACAAACTATAATTTTTCACAGCAAAAGTTACCAATGTACCAACTTTTTAGAAATCACCATGCAGATCTGAAAGACAGAGGAAAGCGGTGGTTCAGGTGACCTGTAATGTGCTCAGGGATGCTGGATAGGCTCTCATATAATATGAGAACTCCTTGTGGTCCTATATGAAATGCCAATTCCTGTCTCATTTTCTTTGCACATTCACACCACCGGCCAGCACCTTTGTTGGTAACTCTATCCTTTCCTTCTTGATTAAAATACCGAAAGTAGAAATCCCTCAAAGAAACAAAGAAGACAAATTTCCAGATCCATGCTGGGAAGGATGTATTCTCTCTCTGGAGGTGAAGGGAGAGCTCCTGTAGCATCCTAAGGGCTTGGTCATTTTCTGTAATTAACCTAAGCTCAAAGGCCTAGGTTTAATCCACTTGGCCTTCGTGACCTGAGAATCTAAGAGCCCAATCTAAGAGCCCAATTGCCTTTTGGAAATATCTCACTTTTTGTTTCTAGATAGAGACTCAGGAAACCAGAGGCTGCTGATGTGGTATCATAGGTCGGTTCTTAATGACAGGCCATCTTCCACTGGGTGCGTTATAAGATGCTCCGGGCAGGATCTGTCAATAGATCAGAAATAAAAACTCAGGCTCACAAATATTCTATTTGCCCCAACTTCTCTGTAATCTTTCCTTTTCCTTTTGTGCTGTAGATATAAAACCAAAACAAAATGGCCAAACGCGCTTCTCATTTACTGCACAAAATTGAAAGTAACAATAACGAGAAGGTTGCTTCTGTTCTATTTGGCAGTTTAGGGAAATACAGTTAACTTAGTCTTTGCAGTTTCTTGCTTAGCTTTAGCTAAATCCATAGTTGAGGAAGTATAACGTGCATCTTGCATGGTAAACATTGGGCTACGATTAGGCAAAGCCTGCATGTGGCAGAGGAGGAAAAACACACCATAATAATATTTCAAGCGGCAGAACAGAGAAATTTGAGTGTCCGCTTTTGAAGACATTTATTTACATATGTTACAGAGTGTTAAACTACGTATGGAGCAACCGAAAGAGCATGTTAGTGAGAGAGATGGAGACAAAAGGAGTAGCTATGTCCTGAGATGCTCTTTTCATCTAGCAAGCAGTTGAGTCCTGCTCAGAAGCTATGCCAGCTGACCCAGCACACCTGGCTTCTCACCTTACAGAGCCATGACCCGATCTCACCTTACAGCCCTCAGCCCGATCCTGAACAGGATCTCTGAAGGAAACCAAGTGGGGAGGCAGAAAAATATCTCGGATTCAGAATGGGCTGAGACCTGTGTTTAACTGATAGCGTAGAAATCTCTGTTGCATCATCCACTGAGTCTAACCCATGCGTGCATCAGAAGCACAAAAGCTTTCTGAGTTACAAAGACAAGTCTGACATATTAAGCAGTACATCAATATATCAGCCTAGGCCTTTCTCTGAACTAATGTTTAGGACTGGCCTGCTTTCCAGGCAAATGAAGTTTGAGTTACACTTATCTACAGTACCAGAGTGAAGGGTAACCATTAAAAATATAAGGATAAACAGAATATTACTGCCCAGAGAATGAATGTTACTGTATGGGAATGAGGCATCATTGATCAAAAAGAGCTCAATGCCTTCCAGAATTTACTTGTGTTGCCTTGTGACTGATTAGAACCCAGACAGTGAATGAAGCAGACCTTCTTTGGACACCAACGCTGTGGTTTTGGATGTTTCTGAATGCCAAAAAGTTGTAGTAGAGCCTTAACTCCATAAAGGCTCCAAGGTCTACTTATTTCATCTTCATGGACAACCAGAGTTACTAAGCCATGTGTCGTGGTTTAACCTCGGTTGGCAACTAAGCACCACGCAGCCGCTCGCTCACTCCCCCCCCTCCCGATGGGATGGGGGAGAGAATTGGAAAAGCACGTGAGAAAACTTGTGGGTTGAGATAAAAACAGTTTAATAATTGAAATAAAATGATAATGATAATAATATGATAATAGTAATAATACACAAAACAAGTGATGCACAGTACAATTGCTCACCACCCGCCGACCGATGCCCAGCCAGTCCCCGAGCAGCGGCCCCCCCGGCCAGCTTCCCCCAGTTTATGTACTGAGCATGACGTCACATGGTATGGAATGTCCCTTTGGCCAGTTTGGCTGTGCCCCCTCCCAGCTCCCTGTGCATCAGTCGGTAGAGCATGAAAAACTAGAAAGTCCTTGGCCAGTGTAAGCACTACCTAGCAACAACTAAAACATCGGTGCCTTATCAATTTTGTTCCCATCCTAAATCCAAAACACAGCACTGTACCAGCTACTAGGAAGGAAATTAACTCTATCCCTGCTGAAACCAGGACACCATGAGATCTGAACATATCCAAAATAGAAAGTTTCATTTCATGGAATCATAGAATGGTTTGGGTTGGAAGGGACCTTAAAGATCATCTAGTTCCAACCCCCCTGCCATGGGCAGGGACACCTTCCGCTAGATCAGGTTGCTCAAAGCCCCATCCAACCTGGCCTTGAACACTTCCACTTTCAAACTATGACACTGAAAGCTAAGAATATACAGCAGTAGTGGTCAATAATAAACAACAATTTGTTTTTTTAAATTCTAGAAGCGCCACTCCCTTACACATATACACATGTTTTAGCTTGGAAAAAAATGCAAAGACATAGAAATATTTACTTCAAATGGCAACAGAATTGCAGTAGATTGATGTAGAGGCTGCTAGCCTCAGAAAAGTAAGATGATACATTATCCCATTCCTTCTCTTGTTTGGCAGCAGCCATGGGACCCAGCAGCTACGTAGTGACAGAAACATTCCTAGTGACATCTGGCTCCTTGGCAGGTTCCTCTGGCAGCTCTGGAGTCACCTCTAGGCTTGTCACATGGTTAGTTTGTTGATGGGCTGCCTACAGCTCCCGATTACTTGATAAAAATCATTATAAAACATCGGAGGTACGTGGAATTTTTTGGAGTTCTATCATAATCCCTTTGTCCAATATAGCTAGCATTTCTAAGATTGACTACATGTTGGAAACTTTGGGCACAGTATGTCCCAGATTTGTGATGAAACATGGGCAGATTTTTATAAGTACATTTTGGTTGTGTGTACCACTTTCCTCATCCATGAATTGCTCTGAAGCCAGTAATTTTGTGTGAGAGCTCTGCTGCACAAAATACAGTCCACACAACATAATGGAAAAGCTTAAAGGGACTAGATTGCAGAGCAGCTAGAACAATCAAGTGGCCGTGAAAGAACTAGCTACTATATTCATCTTTGAACTTCAAAAGGCACTGTGTTAATCAAAAAGGTAGGCATTATGGTTACTACCATAAGTGACATCTACTGTTATCTCTATTGTGTTCTTTGGTGGACACAATTTGTGACTTTCCCATCTATTTAGATAAAAACATGTATTATTTGCTCATTCAGGAGCCACAGGCCAGTTTTATCATCTTTTGCCTGAATTTCCATCCTTCTTTGCAAGCTTTAATGAATTTCATTCATCCCAGGGACTCAGGGGGTAAGAGAGTGGCCTTCTTGCAGCACTTTCTGGCTGTTTGTATGTCTGAGATTCCCTTCAAGCAATTGCAAACAACTGCTTTAGCTTCCTTGGTGTTTTCTAGATCAGTGGTTGAGAATCCTTGATCGTAGCCTTAGGACTGCAAAGATTAAACCTCTCTAGCTTAGAAGGAGCCAGGTAGGGATACTGGCCAGTTAACAGTGCCTCCCTCGCTAAGGAGCTTAGTCTTTTAATTGTTTTTTTCCTTTTTCATTTTCTCCTTACTCTTCTACCTAAAAATCCTCATTTAATTATCCCTATGCCATCAGGCAAGATACCATCACACTGATAAAATCCAATGTTTGGCATAATATAATGAAGTCCCTGAAGCCAGTGATTTGGCACAGGAACACTGACATGGTCTATGCTGTACTCCTTGCTGCACCTTGGGCAGGTGCTGTTTAAACGTATGTTTGGAGAGAATATTTCTTTTAAATGCACATTATTTTCCCTAGAAACTGATATAGCTTCCATTTTGTAGATGTGCAAACTGCAAAGCCTTTATGCTTTTGAAATATGCGAGGAATTTTGTAATCTTCTGCTCAATATAATTAGTTTAACCCTGCAGCCCAACATACAACAAGCGAAAACTTGAAAACAAACAGTCAGAGCAAGTCAGCTAAATGTAACATCGTGTCTGCTAAGGTAAGAATATTGACCTGCTGACAAATTACTTCTAAGCAGAAACATCCTGAGTCATGATGATACCTCTCACAACAGTAATATGTATCCCTAACCCCCTGCCCCTGTCGAGGGGATGACCTACAGCGTTGTACTTCACGCTTGCAGAGACACTGAGGGCTGAAGCCACTGTGGTGGCACCAAGCGAAATACAGACAGGGAAATACCCTAGCTAGGCAAGTTTCTTCCCATTCTGCGCTGAGTTAAAGGCTGTAGGAAATGCTGCTCACCACTTAATTCACAGCACATACATCCAAAAGCAGTGTTTAACAGAGAGCCATATTTGGGACTGTGCTCCAAAAATTAACTGATGCAAGGTAAATCCATGCATATTTATTAGCTTTGATTAAACTCACATATCCACCAACTTCTTTAGAAGTAATAGTTCAAAAGTGAGACTTTACAATAGTTTAATTATGTTATATCCATTTCCTATTCATCCCCCAAATCTATGCAAAGCATCATCATTAATTAGTCTGCCCACTGAGATTGCTAACAAGGTCACTGATTGATAACAGAGCCCTCTCAGTGTAAGCTGTGAAGTCTGAAACATCATTTGAAATAAGATCAGACAGACTTTGTCCCTCACTACTTTCAGGTCACTGTCAGTCACTGTTCTTTGCCGGTGTATTTATTCTTCCCACCAAAAAAATTTCAGTAATCTAAGAGATTCAGAAATGTTTCAGTAATGTACGAGGCACAAATGACCTAGAACTGGAAAGCAGTTTCATGAGCTCTTTTTCTAAAATGTAGATACTTTTTCACTTTACACAGTTCAGACTGATATGCTCTGGTCTTTAGAATTTGAATCAGATTTTACTTTTTGAAAACATACATTAAATTTTCATTCAATAAAATACTTAATAGACACTAAAAAAGTAATATAAATTTAAATTTTTAATTCTACTGTATGACAATACTCTTTACTCATAGAAAACACTGCAGTCACTTCAAAGTTTGTGAAAATTGACAATGTGCTCAAATTAGGGACCTCATCAGAATAAAGGAATAGAAGAAAGAAAATACCACCCATGGAATAAATGTCACTGTATCTCTTTACAAGGAAATGGGAGATGAAGATTAAGATTAGGACTACCCTTAAAATCCTAGCTTGATTTGTACCCCCTATTTCTGTGATCCAAGAAAAACACCCTTGTTAAACTGGCAGTAACCCTGGAGATTTGCTCTCTTTCCAGCCTCATGCTTCACGTATTTCTGGCTTTGCAACGGCCAGAAGAAGTATCAGCATGAAGACTACTCTAATTTATATTCAACTAGTAATATGTAGTAAGAAAAGCTGTAATTTTAATTAAAATGTAACTCTCATCAACAATCAGTATCAGGTATGCATAGGCAACATCAATCAATCACTTGTAATTAGTCTTATTCTCAGCTAATTGCCATATAGTTCTCAATCTAAAAAATAAGCAGATTCATAAGAACATGGATGTTGCAGGATGTCAACTAATAAACATCCAGGGAAACGGTGAAAAGATTCAGTGGAGCAGTTCTGCAAATGGTTATGGACACAACAATTTGTGGGAACAATTCCATTAAAATCAGTGGGACAAGAATTGAGCATTCTCTGTATAGAAACCTAGGAGGGTGTTCAGTGTCCCACTTTCGTCAAGGCTCAACCGTGATGTCTGACAGCAAAGCGGCTCAGAGTGCTACGTTTCTGGTAGGTCTTTTGACAATTTTTGAAGGTATCTCTCTACCTACCCTTCCAAAAGATATCCATTTTACATTAGTTCTGCTTAATTCTTTTCTCCATTGATTGCAGTCTCACTGACTCATGATAAAGAAGTGGAGTGCTTTGCAATCAAAATATATAGAACCTTAAAAAGGTCAAAATTAGTTTAGCACATTACAATAATTTCCAAGATTACATTAAAACTCCAAATCCTGATGCCCTGTTCAGTGAAAAAAAAATTATAATACTAAATGTAAAATGCACAACAGGATTCCACTCTCTTGATAAGAGGCCACAAAAGATTGGCAAATGATCCCCTAATTACAGAGTAAAATGTAGTACAGAGTTTTATGTAAGAGAACATTAAATTGGGAAAGTCAGTCATTTAAGACTAAAGAAATAAAGTTAGAGTTATGTTCCAGCATGGCCCTGGGGAAACATGCACTAATTGACCCTTCTCTGAGCAGGGGGCTTGGACTAGTTGATCTCCAGAGGTCTCTTCCAACTTCAGCCATTCTGAGATTTTGTGATTCCTTCAAATATACCCCCTATGCACAGGCATTATATATTCAGACATAATTACAAAGTCTCACTCTATTATTTTCCACAAGAACCCTGACCTGTTCAGAGACTGATCTAAAGCTCACTGAAGGCCACAGGAGTTTTTCCAGTGGATTTCAGTATGCTTTAGATAAAATCCACAATTCATATGGTGGATGGTATCTCCTGAATGACGGAAAAAGACTGACTTTTGCTTTGAAATAATAATTATCACAGCAGCACAGAGCAATACAGCAAGGAGTACAATTTCTGTCAATGCAAATGATATTTAATTTATCAATAGATAGAACATTAAAAAAATCTAATTAGTTGTTAGTTAACCAATATATTAAATACTTATTTTTATTCACTGCTCAATGAGTGAAGCCCTGCATTTATGTTTGTATTCAATACATGACATTATCTGATCTGCCCATTTTGAATCAGGGCTTGCTCTGAATTACTTCAGTATCAATTTAAAATAACTTCTTCACCTTCAACCGAACTGGTCCAAATTTATGCTGATCTGAATGTAACAGAACTGGGCCCATGGTCAGGGAGGAATCAGCCAGGATCTTATCTCTGCCATGATGGCTGGGTGCGTAGTGAACATGGAAGTTACTCCCGTATAGGGGTTTATTCAAGGTTTGCAGTGCTTTAAGCTGCCAAAATAGCATTCAGTACTGAAAAAGCTTTATGGTAATTGACTGGAATAGCCTCTATGAAAATAATGAACAATAAAGTATTTCTTCTTTGATAGCTACTTAATTTTTACTTTGCCTTTTCATTGTTTTGCTTACACGACAGTTCTTTCTCTCCCCTCTCATCTAATGCAGTATCTGTTACGTCTTTTGAGATCCAGCTCTCCACCCAGTGAGTGGTGTTTCATGGAATTATGTTTTTCTATCAGTTTGTGTTTCTATAAAACACCTAGCTTAAACAGTAATCAGTAAAAAAAAAAAGAAAGTGTGGAATTGTTGCTGCTTGACTCCAGGAAACTAGGGAGCCATTACTAAGTCTTGAAAAAACATTCCTCATTGCAGAAACCATAGTATACTTTCTGGATTTGAGTCCAGTTAATTTGCTTTTATCTTTTGGCTTTGTAAACATTTTGTAGAAAGTCTGAGAGAAGTTGCCAAAGAGTTGATAGAAGAAAGCACCTTAGTTTGCCTCACGCTTGTCGCCTTCTGTTTCCTATGATCTCTTACGCTTACTAATTCAGCTTATCTCAGCTCAGGTATTGAGTTTGTGGCAGAAAGACTGCTAATCTGCCCTGTAACTTCGCAGTCAAAAACAACCGACCCTCAAACCCTGATTGTTGTCTCTGGCAGGTATGCAGAATAGATCTGTAGTAATGGGAGTAGCTACTACTGAGTGCCACTTCCACAAAAAGCTGGTATTTTCTAAGTTTATCAACCAAGTTAACTGACCATTACAAAGCTTTCGGAAATATACCGAGTACTATGCAGCAGCACCAAAAGCATATTAAAGCCTTGACTGAGGCAATTTTTTAGATTTCAATACCGTGAGGAAGCTATGCATCTTTGGTAGAGACTCAAGGCTTTTTTCCTTGGAAAAGAGTACAATTTTTTATCTTCAGGATGTCATGAATCAAGAAGTATTGAAAGTTTTAAAGCTAATCGTCTTTTGTCTATAGGGAGTAAATTTTGCTTTTGTCTTGCATGAACAACACGTATATGCCAGTATGTTATATAACTGAAAATTTCTGACCAGAAGTATCAATGCTCACTAGTTTATCTTACTTTTGGGCACAGAGGGAAAGATACTGAAATGGAATTCCCTCAGTAACAATAGACTAAAATTGTACCACATTTTATTTTGATGACACATTGTATTATTTCAGTTGCCTTTTCACCTTATCTTCCTAGTGGAACAATTGCCTTTGGAAGACTGAGTCATATAATGAAAAGCAAGAAACACAGGAATTCAGGCAGAAGATAGTTCAGAGTTGGGAAAAATAAACAGGGGATTGCATTTTTTATAAATTACACATGGTAAACTATTGCTAGTATTAAACAGTGTAAAATAAACTTAACCTTGATAATGTACAATTTTTTAAAAAACTAAAAGGTAACAGAACTGGAAAATGTATTCATATTCTCTTTTGGATAACAAGGTTCACAGATCCACTGCAGTGAGTATTTTACCCTGCTTTGAAAACTGCGGACAGAACCAGAGCTGTTAGCCCAGGAGCTGCAGGAGCCTGCTAGCTCATCTCTTGATTTTGTCCCTAGATGAAATAACTTCTATCACCAGGATAATTTAAGTAGAATTCTTAAATTAGGAACTGTGTTAAGTCTACAATAGGAAAAAAAAAATCATGAGTTATTTTCAAAGTAGACTAGCAATGGGTCATATACTGGCACTATTGTGATATTGGTAGTGCTAGGTTAACGGTGGGACTTGATGATCTTAAAGGTCTTTTCCAACCTAAATGATTCTATGATTCTATTCTATATGTGGGATACTTGTTCTGTGCCTCATTTTACATCATCTTGTCACAGTGATACTTTTGCATAGTCTTTCCATTGCTAAGAAGAAATATGAATGGAAATGACTACGTACTGATCTTCAGGACCTTCCAACCTTTCCAGCACCTTCCAGAAGGATTTAAAAAGATCAAAAGATGACCAGAGAAGACTTGGAAGTTCTCAGATATGTAGGGGCAAATAATCTTTATGTCCCATCATCTTTATGTGCTTTCGATGGGATTGCAGCACACTCATCTGGTGGAAGATCTTAACTATAGCTATCCACGACAAATTATAATAAATATATCCTTATTTTTGATTTTTTTCATTAGTTTGGTCCTTCCCAACCACTGTGACAGATCTCACTGATCAGGTACAAGTCAGATGAAAAAAGGTGCAAGTCTGAGCTAACCAGCAAATCCTGATTTGTGTTTCCACCATGGGAAAGAGCTGAGAAGTAGCAGTCTTGGGTTAGAAAAGAAAGGAGGAAGGCAAGAAGTTGGAGACAATAAGGCATAGTACAATACTACTCTTCTCCAATCAACCAATTGCTGTGATGGCCAATGTTAGTTAGTCATTGGTTTAGACAAGCGCTGGACAGAATTTGATTTCTGTGATCAGTAGCGTAGAAAATGTTATTCTGTCATGTCATCTCCTTCTCATGAACAGTCAAATTTGGATGCGGGGTATCTCGTGGATTATTGGCTTACACCCAGGAAAGACATGGTTTTCTGATGATCCAGACTGCTTGAAATTTTGTTTTTCTTCCATGTTATGCTGTATGGATAAGGTCAGAGCAAGTGTTTTTCCTATAGCAGGCTTTTCTGTCTCATCCCTGAATGGGAAACGTCTCAGCAAGCATAACTGGGAGACAAGGATCACAGCCTGTCGCTGCACAGGGCTACCATGTCCCGTCCTTTCTGTTCCCCCACTTTTGCCTGTTGGAAATATGATAGTCCTAGCAAGCTGGATCTCTTCTTCCTGTGCAGGATTGCCATGCGCTAGGTCTGGTTCGCTTTGATTTGTCTGTGATAGTGCTGACTGATGAAAGAATGATAGCAGTTGCGAGTTATCATGTATATTTGGTCTACTAATGCATGTTCTCTAGGCATACCTGAAACTGGTTAAACTAGTAACAATGTGTGTGGTGCTGCTGCCCAGAACCTGAAATTCTTTTATTTTCTTCTCTTCTCGGAAGCTCCAGCAACTCCATGACTTCTTTTAAAAAATGTGTGGGAAGGTGGGAAGTCCTTATCTTTAGTACCATTAAACCATGGGTCAGGAAGCCTCCAGCTACTGTATTATATATAACTTTTTGCTTAATAGAATGTATGGTCAGAAAGGAAGACAGAATATAGCAAAACCAACTGTTTTCCAATACAGTCAGTCAGAGTTCTTGCTTTTTCTTTTTTCTGCCTGTTCTAAAGGGAACTTTGTTAACCAAGTAAAACTGGGAGACCGGCTAAATGTTGGTGGGTATGTTTCTCATTCCCCCATCCCATACCATCCTTACCAATTTCCTTATCCAAGGAAGGTAAAACGAAATTGAAAGTTTCCAACATGCTAAGCTCAACAACTTTAAAACACAGCAGAGAAGGAAAAAAAAAAAAAAAGAAAAAAATGTATGCTTCAAATTAGAAGCATGTTTGCTTGTTCAATTGCTCAGCCATTTTCACTATTGCCTGCAGCAGGCATCACCCACCAGTTGCATGATATAGTAAGCACATCTGAACCCCCCCCAGACCACTTTTGATTCTTTCACTGCATACCATGGGAAGGCATGAACAGTTGTTCCATGATCATTGCTTTAATTTCCAAAGCTCCCCTAATTTTCAAATTAGTTAACAGTAACTAACAGTAATTGAATTTTAATGTACTTCAGCTTGTATATGAAATATACTTCCGATTAAACATTCAGAAGAAACTTAGGGGAGAATATTTCACCTCTCTGTTCTGTTTGCAGGCACAATCTAATACTAATATTCCACCAAGACAAAACTCACAAGCTTAGTCAGGATTGTTCCTCCTAGAATAGGAACCTGCTGGATGGAACAGTTTTCCAAGGAACAAATGGCAGTAGGTCTGTGACATCGAAGTGGTGGCATGAATATTCAGAATCTTTTTGCTGTAGAATTCAAGGCAATCTATACACCAGCAAAGGTAATTATACCTTGAATCTAAGATCTGAGGACTGACAATGATCATAGACAGTACTTTGCTGTCATCGTTCATATGGCAGGCTCTGAATTATAGAATAATTCAAGTTGGAAGTGACTTCTAGAGGTCACCTAGTTCAACTCCTGCTGCTGCTCCCAAAGCAGGAACAACTTAGGTCAGCTTGCTCAGGGCCATGTCCTGTTGAGTTTTGAATATCTTCAAGGGTGGAGATCATGCAACATCTCTGGATAAGCTGTTCCAGTGTTTGATCACCCTCACTGTGAATTTTTTGTTCCTAGCATCTAATCATAATTTCCCGTGTTTCAACTAGTGTTTCTTGTCTCTCTTTGTTTCAGCAACAAAGACACCATCTCAAATGAAAGTCACACTTTTTTCATGTCAGTTCCTTCAAATGTTAGACTGCTACTACTCATTCTTGGGGAAATGTTTAACACTGGAGATATCTGGAATTCCCAAAGCTACCAAGGAAAAGAAAAGTTTATAGGAAAATAGGAAACAAGACTGTTATTAAACCCAGTTCTATAAATTCAGAAATGAAATATACATTCCCTATGAAGAAACAGGCTTGAACAATTTTTCAATGTCTGGACAGAAAGACAAAAATATTCAAAATGCTGAAGCTTTCAAAACAAATCCACTTGTGTCACAAGCGATAGTTCAAAACCAGACTGCATCAGGTACATGGCTTTTGTTTTTACCACAGTCGGCTGATTATTCAGCTTCATCTGTCACAAACCAACTGTCAGCTAAGAGAAAGGTCACTGAAGATGGTTAACAACCATTTTGGTTTATCCAAACAAATGAAGGGTCAGCTTTTTTTTTAAAGAAGTAAAATCAGTTACAATTATTCTTGTAATTCCAGTACAGAAAGCTGACAGCAAATATACTTTGTTTCTTCTATGTCTTATTAAAACATGGCTTTGATCCAGATGACTCAACTGGTATATGAGTTTACAAGTACACAAGGGCAAATGGACAACCTAAGCTTACAGATGCTGCAAAAAAAGTTATTTATTAATGTCTGGCCAAAAATAATTGTAGCCTTTTCAGATTAGCAATTTATTCAAGTTCATTCAAATGCTTTAATAATGCAAAGGTTTTAGTGTTATGAATATATTTACCCATGCTTTAACAAAAAAGAAATAAATGAGTTATCCTTTTCCAAACTCAGTGTTTATAAATGTAAAATTAAAAATTGCAGCACCTGACCTTCAATCGCATAAGTCTGGCAGAAATCAAGATTTAAGCTGGCTTTTCTAATGACTCTGCATAGAAACTTTCCATTATGTTTCTGTGTTGTAACCCTGCGATGACTGGGGACAGTAAAACTAAGAATCTATGTAAATAGATCCAATGTGTTATTAATTTCTTTCAAGAAATGAATGCCTTTGGCAGAGTGCTTTGCAGGTTGAGAAGGACCGCCACTTACCAAATCTGTCCACCATAGGATCTAAAGGTGAAGGAATGACCATATGCACATCATCCACATAACAGGAGGCTACTTGCTGAGAATAAAAGGAGAGTTCCTGACAAACAAGGAAAACTATGAACGGTTATTTTTGAGAGGGATACAAGATTAATATCTTACTGATGCATGCTGAGAAGCCTTCTTATGCAAAATTAGAAGCTGAGCTGGAAATAAATAAGTCATAAACCAAAGGGTCCCACACTGCCTGCTGATTTTTTTAGTGAGTTGCCACCTGCTTTAAGGATCATAGTGGATGTAGGTGGATATAAGTGACATATGCACTGTAACAGAAGCCAGAAATGCTAAACTGGTCAATGGGATATAATAGTCCACAAAATGATTTAGGATGACCACCCAAAGCTTCTCAATCTTCTAAGCATGTTTGGAAATGCCTGCCCCAGACAACACCCTCCTAGGGTCCATTAACAGGTCATCTAGTCTAGCTGCAAATATTGTAAACATAACCTCATAATGTTTTCTGGGATATTTCCTATGGATCTGCATGCCACCTAAGATATTTGTCTGTAGTTTTCTCCCAGATTAAAAAAGGAAAGCTAAAG
>NW_008825108.1:2998947-3007637 GCF_000699105.1 Pygoscelis adeliae
GAGTGTCAAAGCACCACTCAGAGGTACAGTCACCGGTGCAGGCTATAACCGAGTTCCTGTGTAGGCTTGCCTTCCTGGCAAACTGTCTTCAAAAATGGGGTAGGGACTAGAAATTCTCCAAAGCCAGGTTCTCTTTATTTCTTGTCTCCTTTCCCTTCTTGTGTGGGAGCAACTCATCTGGGACAAGGCTTTCAGGCAAAATTCACTTGATTTATTTTCCTGAACTACCCAATGCACCTCCCAGGAACAGGCAAAGAGCAAAAGACACTGATTTTTCTCTAGCCCATAGTGCAACTGCATAAAAAATCAAAGAAAGAAAGATTTCCACAGTGAAAAGTTCCCTCCCAGAGACCGAAGACCAGTCTTGGGATACAGCTGGGAACTGGTCAGTTTTTTGACCTGAGCTGTTAGTCTGAAGTTTAAAATTCAAAATTCTCAGAAAAGCACTGCAGATCAGGGAATTGGCGAGTCTAGTTCTTCCTGCCTGCTAGGAAGAAAAAAGCTGATGGCATCCTTACAATGTACAGAATTTCCCTCCTGCATGTCATGAATATGTCTTATACTGCTTTCAGTCTACTAGTAGGCTAAAATACCACTATAATAAACTTGGAGGCCTTAACATGAGAAAAAAATAGATGGATTCCAGCTGGGAGACTTGGATATAAGAACTACCTAGCATGTGCTAGCCAAGTGCAAATAACTGTAGTCCTGCAATGATTTGAGAAATCTGTTTCGACTCCTATGTGTTCTCTTTAATACTGCAGACTCTCATTGTTTGTTTCAGACTCCAAACAGTAGTTTGATTGAAGGTTTTGGCTATCTGGGTGTCTTCATCCATGTGGAAGTAGAAAGTGATACAGGGCTAACAGGAGAAGGTTGTGAGTCCCTGGTGATCGCTCATTCACATGGAAGCACCACTGGATGAAGTAACTGGCAGCTCTACAGAATAGACAGCCTGGCCAAGGGTACCAGTTAACTAATCAATCAATCAGTCACCTGGCAAAGCAGAACAGGGGGTTGTTTGTCAAGAGGAGCTGGAATTTATTTTTTTGAGGGCTTCTGGCTGGTTGTTTTAGACAGGAGAAATGACAGAAAAGGAACAAGATGTGGAAGAAAAAAACCCACTAAGGTAAAACTTGAAGGACTTTGACCAATCCTTTAAAAACACACTACAACAAGCAAATAAAACCCACCCCAAACAGCTGAGGAAGGTAGGAAACTGAAGCAGGGAAAGGCATATAGGCATTTTGCTTTTCTGTTTCATCTACTGTGAGTTCTTTTCCAGGTTCGCAGTTCAGATTCAATAGGATAAGGTCTCTTGTTCCACATGGCCCTCTGGGTTGAACTTGCAGACTCGTCAATATATATGACACCATGGGCAGCAATTGCCAGCTGTTGCCAAGGCTTCAGCTATATAGTGCATGCATCCCCATTGCCCCTGAGAGCATTTGCCCCAGTTGCCTTCTATACCCTTTTCCAAAGCCCACGCTGGCAGCACTCATACTTTCTCTACCAGCAAAGAAGTTTATAGTGGCTTTTCAGGACACTCAAAGTAGTGGAAAACACTAGAGAAATCAATACTCTAATTCAGAAACATATCCCTCTGTAACAAGAACGGTGAGGTTCAGCCCCCTCTGTGGGTCACACACCAAGGACCAAGTGTGCCACATATGGCATGCTGAAGTCCTAGCCAAGCTTCTTTCCACCCCAAAACAGTGACAACAGCACAGATGGGATGCTTAAACAGCTTCTGGGGAATGCACTACATCCCCCTCTACCTTCTCCCTGAAACAGTGAGGCTCTTCATTCACCTGCTACAGCGCGGTTCCAGTAGCTCATGTGGTACCAAAGCCATCGAGCTGCAACAGCAGATAGGAACGAAACGCCTCTTTGCTCCCCCTCTGGCATATCCCTGCCTATATATTAAAGTGTCGGAACTGGCTGTCTTGTGGGAAAATGAGAACCTGGAGGTTTTGGACTTCTCCCATAATCCATCCAAGTGGAACATGCTCATCATTGTCTCTGCGTCGCTCCTTTGGTTACTTTAGAATAAATCTATTCTCATTTATGTCCTTTTCAGAAATATGAAACAGGGAAAAAAGTAAGCATATCAGTGACAAACTCCTTCTCAGCTGCCAACACCATGAAAAAGGATTTAGCTGAGCAAACCTCAACTTCTTTCTGGATTCACAGCACAGATGCAGAGTTAATGTAAGCTGTTTCAAAACCTGACACTGTTTTGATAAATGTGCACCAGGTATAATATACATGTATTACATTTATAATATGAGCTACTTTCCTTACCTATTAAGTATAAACCACATCTCACTGCAGTTAATACAGCCTGAAATTTGGATAATCCACTTAATTTTGAACAGACGTATTTTAAAAATAGATCCACTTCCATTAAGATACTTCTTAGAGCCCCACAGGAACTCCAAAGTGTATCTGGACTGGTAATGGAAGAGAATAATTTCTTTCCAGAGTATCAGTTCAAATCCAGTCCAGACTGGTAGTAACCTGAAATTGTTATCTTCTAGAAGTTATCTGATCGCTTTATTCCCTATAGACAAGTGTGCCCATTAGAAATATGCAACAGCTGGCATAAATTGGCTTCTTGCTGGCATTTGCAAGAGTGAGGCAGGGGAAAGTGTGTGGTTGGAATCTAAATTATTCCTCCCTCGAGGTGGTCTGGCCAGCACGGGTAGAGGCAGTTTAATTGGAAAGGGAAACTTGAACTTTGTACTTAACGGGTGAATAAATGGAAGGCTTCGGTCTGCAGGACTGTCAGATTGGGAGCTTTCACAAACACTCAAATCAAATACCACATCTGAGTGGAAGAAATAAAGATGTAAATATCCATGAACCAGTGCCAAGCCCAGTGAAATCAGAAAACAGATTTGCACTATTTTGGTTCTGTGCCTCAAAATATATCAATATATCAAGATCTTGTTGCCTATAAAGATGGTTTGTCTTGTTTTAAAAAAGGTACAAAAGACCTCAAATCTTTATCCTGTGATCTGCCAACAAAATAGAAAAAAAAAACCCCCAAACACTTAAAAAATGGCTTCTCTTGTAAAAAATCAGATATTTATGTAGAGAGGGCTTAATTGGACACTACCATTGCTATCAACAGAAATTTCTCTCTGCTAAATGTGAGCTCTTTCCAGAGAATTATAAGCAGCCCACTCCTGTATATTCTGTGTCTACTTACTGATTAATCATGTCAGTGAGGCAATTTATAGGGCTCTCAGAGTGACCACTGGACAAGTCATTGAAAACAAAGATGAGACATTCCATAAGTTTATCCTGAACTATTTTTAAATCCAACAGTCGAGACACATTTGTACCAGCAGAATCTAAACATGTGTTGAACCTCCTGAGCTTGTAAGAAAATGAGGCTATTCCTTTCTGGGCTGGCTGTCCACTTCAGAAGCTCTGACTCCAGCAGAGTCGACCGCTAGCACCAGGCTTCACTGTCATCCAGGGCACCTCATGGCTCAGAAGGCGAGCTGCTAGTCACGGACAGCTGGTGTAGACTAATGCATGTAGTCTATACTCCTGACTGTCAATATGTGAAACACCAGCTGTAAGGAAACATAAATTGTACAGTTGATTTGGTTTTGCATATCAAATATGTGCAGCATATTATTCACAGATTCTGTTAATTAATCCTGATGAAATCATAATGAAAAGAACATTAACACTAATAGATTTGGATAAGATGAAATTTCAGACCTTCCTGACATTCTCATTTGTGGCACATACCATATTAAAAAACAACCAACCAGCTTCCCCTTTGCAATACAAGCATTAGCTTCCCCAAAGGTAAAACAGAAGGTCAGCTGAAAAGTCCCATTTTCTACAATGAACAGTAATGCCTTAAATGACATAGAACAGCATGCAAGCGTTAGAGCTATTGTTTTCATAAAGCTATTCTGCTAGTGACTATTCATAGCCACCCTTTGGCGCGTGATTCCTTTCCCAAGCAGCTTTCCAATTTAGGTTTCCATAGACTACGGTTTGACTGAGTAGCTAGAAGAATTCATGCATGTACGTTATGAAGTTTCATTAGCCATTTTTTTTTTGGTTAATAGCATTCCTTACAGGATATGTTCTGTGGCTGCGCCCAGATGGCATTATTTACACTTCTTGACTAATGAGGGTTCACCACAGAGAGATCACAGGGTTGCGCAAAGTTACATCTTTTTTCGAAGGCTCAGGAGAAGGCAACTTTTGATGGCAAGCAGTTGGACCTTCATGAAAGTCCCCCTGGCAGCATCAGTGGCTGTTCAGAGTGTGAAGTAACGCCTCTCCCGGGCTGGCCCCAAGCTGGTCACTGACTGCCGTGGGAGGCCCCTGGAAACCCACCACAAGCCCCTACTCGCAAGGCTTGTGAGTAGCTGCTGATGCCAAACGCCAGAATTATACGAACAGAAATCATAATCCAGGGCAGGGTCTAGCCCATAAGACATACCTTTGAGCCAAGTTGGAAACTATTGCATCATTTCTCAGCCAGACTCTAATAGCATTTGTTTAATCAATCCTTTCCTTCAGGGTGGTAGATACTTCTAAAGTTACCCTTTTATCTCCTCTCTCTCTCAAACAAGACCATGTATTTCTATTTAAAATGCAGCTGACAAAATCAAAATGTACCTCAAGCTTTTCATATCTGCAGTTCTGATGCTGTAACACCTCCAGCTGACTAGGTAAACTGATGATCACATCAGAACAAATTTTCAGCAGAAAATGTAAAAGATACAGTTTCATTATGCAGAGGTAACACACTGCTTATTCCGGGAAATTTTGCAGTCTTCTGGAAAAAAAGTAAAGCAACGACGAAAGCTTGGAATAAAATATCCACATTTGACTACCCTAGAAGACAATCCCCTGTGGTCATTTTAAATGCTATGAAATGGGCTCCACTTTGCACTTTCCTAAAGTATGCACGAACAGGAGACTTGCATCACAGTTTATCTTTCGTTTTCTTGTATATTTGTACTCATGGCTTGTGAAGGCCTAAAAATGAGTATGTATGATGCCCAAGTTATATCCATCTGTCACCAGCACTAAAGGCTGCTGCATTTTAAATCACTTCAGCATACTGCTTTCACAGTGACTCAGCCCTGACAGGGGCGTCCACCCTGAGGGTGAGAAAATGATTCAGTATTCATTAGTCTACCTTAATGCAGTCTCTCCTCAGTGGGAGAATAGCCAATCATGTGCCTTATCTGTGGCTGTTTCTGTGATTTATCCACTGAGGACTGACCTACAATCAAGAACTTTACTTAAAACCTTTTGACAGGCAGTTAGCTGCCAGTCCAGAGATAAAGCTGAGCTAAATGCACCCATGCTAATTCCAGACTTTGCTTTTCTTTCATTCTGAGAGCTCTCCATAAAGTATTTGAACAAAATAAGTCAAACGTACTGCTTAGACATGTATATTCTTTTCATAAATCAGAGACATTCTGTTTTCTAAAGTGATCTGGTATGGGTTTTTTGGGAAAAAAATATTGAAAGAATGACACTGCTCTTAGTACATCACTTCAGAGAAGTGTGCCCCAACCCTGTGCAGGATTTCAGGATGATGTTGTAATGTAAAATTAAAGCACCTTGAGCCTTCTGGGTCAAAACTGAACTTTTTCATTTGTGAAGGTGGGAAAACAGACTCTGCTTAACTAAAGAACAGAGAGAGAAATGGGTCTGATTCCAGCACATTCTTCTCAAATAAACCTGAAGTTGAAACATTTTGAAGCTCCCTGCATCAAGAGACAATCTAAAATGCTTTCCAAGGGTGGCTGATTTGGTAACCAGACACGAAGAGGGGGAATAGAGTGACAGACCTGTCAGTCTACCTATATAAAGAAGTCTGCTTTCTATTCTCTGTGCTGATATTTCCTTGTCAAACTTTTCTTGTGTTTGTGGGGGGAAGGGGAGAAGAGAGAAGGCAATAAGCTGGTTTTTGTTTTGCTTTGCTTTAAAGACACTCCCAAATACGATCTTTTCTTCCAGCCTGGGATATGCTGTAATTTCTGAAATAATATGGACAACAAACATCCTGAATCTCTGTAGATTTTCCCCTGTGTGTTCACAGAGCCTTTAATTCGGTCAATACGAGAAACTTAGTTTCAGCTTAGAGAAGGCAGAACTGAATGCCTCAGCCCAGAGCGAGGGGAAAATGAGAAGGATGAACCCAGAAGAAGGATCATTTTTAAAGTGTTCTTTGGCCTTATGTAAATTTAAATTCAGAAAGAGGAGAAAATATTACATTTTTTCTTGCCTAAGGGTGAAATTATTGGACTCCCAAGGAAGCTAGATAGATTTAGAAGATTCAGGTGCTTTCAAATACCTAGTCAATTTATAGATAGCAGTTTTCCATATAATCCCATGATTGAAGAATGAATGAATCTGACAGCCAGCATCTTGGTAAGGTAACAACTCAGACTGATTATTTTTTTTTCCAATGTCAAATCAGTGTCATTTTTTCTGGGAAAAATATCCCTATTTGAACTCAGTTTTCTGAGTTACTGCTGACTCCAAGAGAAAAAAGGAGAGGAAGCAGCCCACAATTAATATAAGCATAAACATGTTTTGATTTGTTTTAATATCTCTCCCTTCTGTCAGCTCCAAGCACTATCCGACGAAGTTAGCATTAGCCATCAGATAATTCTCAAAAAATTTTGGATGTTTACAGACCATGTAAGTTGTGAGATATTTTTCAATAACTTTTTCTTAAATTCAGCAAAGAGTTTCCCTTAGCTCAAGAGTAATATGTTTTTTCATTTTGGCTTTGAGGTTTCTTTGGTGCCTAAGAGGAACCCATGAAATAAAAACCACAGCACTGAAGGCTAATGGTGGAATTCAGCCCATGTATGTGCACTCTACCAATTCTCTGTCATTTGAATCAGTTTTTCTAATTATTACTACGTGTCATAGATTTTAAGTCATTTAGGCTGTTTCCTTTTAACTGATAAAACTTATGTTTTAAGTAGCTCCTTTAATTCATGTGTGCATAGAAAGTAATTTTCTGTATTGTATCAGACGGAGAACTGGGACTTCTCAATGTCCAGCAGCCATTACACAATCCAACACTCATGTCAAAAGGTCTAGTGAAACTTCTTGAAGCCTTGGTTCTGAAAGAAGCTTTAAAAATCTTGTTTAGCAAGAGTTTACCTCTCTGTACAAGCAATAGATGATTTGTATGCACATGAATGTTACAATTTTTAAAACTGCCAGACAAAGCCAGTAATAATGATTTGTATGTCTGGTACGTATTGGTATTTTTGATCCTTCTGCTTTTCAGATAAGCAGATGGGAAATGGATGAATGCTATGAAGCTGTATGGAAGCATATGAAGCATATGGAAACATAAATAAAGCGGTGTAAAACAATGTTTATCTAGCCTCCAATTTTAACTCCTGCAAGCACTACAGCAAAAAGATTGGTAATGTTTGGTGATTAAGGCTACCAAGGGAATAGTCAATCCATAAACTAACATGAACTATGTAGGACTGGGGTTTTTATTTTACATTAAAAAATATCTAATTGTCAACAATTAAAACCCTAATAATACTTGAGTCAAAATCCCAAAGCTGAGAAACACCAAAGTAGTTTTATGCATTGCTGTATGGCTTGCCCTTTTTTATATTTAAGTGCAAACATTGCCTTTGATTTTTAAGGTTGGCCAAGAACTGAGACTATTAGAGTGCTTCTCATGTTTATTTCACCTTAGGATGACAGGAAGTTAGGCATATTTGATTTTGTAACCCATACAGTAGCAGAAATTCAGTTATGCAGTACCTTTCACAAATGCTTTCTACCACTAATTTCATATGGAAGTTGCTCACACAACATTACAGAAATATTTTGAAGCTGCTAGTACTGCAAGGTCAATCTGGAGCAAGCAGCAACAAATAAATTTTTCCTGCTTGACTTTCACTGGTTTGAAGATTTTTTCTTCTTTACCTGGGATTTTGGTGTTTTGTTTTGTTTGTTTGTTTGTTTTTAACCTGACAGAAGCAAATCAGACTGTTCTCATTCTACCAACACATGAGTACTGGGGTGGAAAAGAGAATTTCAGGAAGACTTTTGCAGTGCCCTCAAACTGACCTTTACTTTTGTATGTGGGAATTAAACACATGGGCTTTTCCCCACGTTACCATTTTTTTTGTCCAGAACTGGAAGTTATTCAGACTGTTATTTGAGTTTGTATGAATACTGACTACTTTCTGGACTTCATCTAATGTCCAGTCAAGTTAGCAGAATACTATGGATACTCACCTGTATCAATTAACTTAGAGTCACACATTTTATCCCCCAAACAAGTGGAGTTGTGTACAATACTTCTCCTCACAAATTACTGCTAAGCCATTTAAAAAATCTGATTTTTTGGTGGTTTTGGTGCTTCTTCAGGAAAGAAGACATTACTCCAAAATCTGTCAAGAAATAAAGAGCTGTGTGTTGTGACATGTCTCCTCTCTTCTTGTGAACACACATTTTAAAATCTAAACAATTTCCCTTTCATATTTTACTGAATCCTTGCGCTCATCACCTGACTTTCTACCCTGTCTGACTGTATAAAATATTAAGGTGGCCCACAATGACTCAGAAGATCATGTAATTTTGCAATACATTATACAACCAATTCTCATGAGTACTAGTTTAGCAAGATTCAACTCTTCCTGCTTTGA
>NW_008825108.1:3007674-3008286 GCF_000699105.1 Pygoscelis adeliae
CACAGACAGAAAATGTAAAGTGATTTTGTCATCTAAAACCTGTGAAGGTCAGAAGACATGTCTATATTCAAGTTAATGTAAAAAGAATATGATGTTAAAAATGTAAAAAGAATATGATGTTAAAAATAAAGCCAGAGATGTAGAAATTATGTTACTGTAGCCACTTCTTTTCCTCATAAGAGAAGGACAAAGGGAAATATTACTTGACCCAAACTCTTCTTTTAAAATAGCAAAATAGTAAATTAAAAAGAAAAACAGACCAAAAGAAATACGTATATTCAAAACAGATTGCAAGACATCACCGCAGCATTGCCACTGTCTGTGTCATTGAGTCCTACCGCCATAAACAGTTCTGCAAGGAGTCGGCAAAGATGTGCCACGAGCCGATTCCGTATATACACTGGCACCAGCACTGATCCGGTGGACATCGGCATGGGGCACCTCAGCCAGGCGTTGGGTCCATGCCCCAGCGCCAGCTCTGCTGGCCAAAGGTGCCTGCTGAGCACCCCCATTGCATCATGGCTACAGGACAAGGAGAACTGCTGACATTCTCACCTCCTCAGCCAGGGAGGGAAACTTCCCTCCCTAACATGGAGTCCTCTGGCTCTGGCA
>NW_008825108.1:3008303-3012433 GCF_000699105.1 Pygoscelis adeliae
TTGCCCTCCATGTCAGATCATCCCCTGGTCACAAATTACCTCCACTGAGCTGTTACAATTTGAATTTCCCCTTCACATCACAAGCAAACACGCAACTGAACAGAGCAGCCTGGGCTGAGTGCTACAGACCAAAAGGAATACGCATATTCAAAACAGATTGCAAGACATCCTCTGAGTCCTCTGATCTCACTTCATGAGTGCTAGTAGTAGCAATTGTTATCTTGCCACTCATCTGAAGTGCTTTCCTGTGTGAAATCACATCAGCCTTACCTAACTGCTTTCTAAAGGGTATTCCTATCTAAAAGGGGAAGGGAGGAAACCACCGATTCACCATGACCACAACTTTACATTATGAAGGATATTCTGTTTTCCCTGTGGATGAGTTGCCTCTTGGAGTATGAAGTTCTGGAATATGCACTAGGTTGCAGATTGAAAGGGACCAGTTCAGAGTATATTCAGTACTATTACATTCCCCATAGTTCTAGATATAAACATAAATAGCTATCAGTGGCTCTCCTAGTTGCTTGCAACTTCTTCATGCCTGTTCATAAAAAAGTCTGGTATTCAGAATTTGACAGGTACTTGATAAGCTTTTCCGTTTCTTCTTTGCAAGAGTTTAATTTCCTTTACTCATTTAATTGCTTGTATTTCCAAACTTTCAAAGCCTATACTCTTAAAAATGGATTTGCAAAAGCAGAAGACAATCACTTCAGCAAATTTTGAATTATCCTGATGGAATGTAAATGTACATTTTTCAAGACTAAAACCAAAAAATGTCATTGCCTATAGGTATTCTGTTTAGTTTCTAAATGTTAAGAGCTCACCTGCAGCTGTAGCTTAGAATTACAAGTGCCCATCAGCAGCTATTTGGTGTTTACAAGAGAGGGGAATTCAGAGTCAAGTCACCTGACACAACTTGACAAATTTCCATGATGTAATACAAATGCGAGGGACCCTCTCATTTCAAGTAATAGAAGCATTTGAGCAATGTGAAGGCTGAAAAGTTTGGATCCACTTGTCTGTGAAGACTTCTTTTACAGCAATGCAGTCTCTTTGCAGAGCAAAGATGGGGTACAAATAGGGTAAAAAAAAGATCTTAACACAGTGGATGAGAGTGTTCTGAATACACATATGTTTTCTGCATTTTTTGGGTAATTAGTTCTCTATGATAGTGACAGAATATCCTAATAAATGCTGAGAAATCACATGGCTAAATAGCACATCATGGTGATACGAACATACCGGTTCTCTTCCCTTTCATTTGCTATGGTTACTATTGGCTAAATAGCTGAAACATAACCAAACTGATAATTTAATATTAATAGAGTCAGAGCTGAGGTTACACTCTGTACTTTCATTCCCCATGGTAACCATGAATAAGACGTATAACTTTTTTTTCTAAAATGAAATTAATTGCATTAAGAATCAGAATTAAGAACCAGAAGTGATAGTTTATTGATGTATCAGTATCTTCTGTGTCATAAAAATGAGTCATTGCTTCTGTGATTAGGTGAAGGAGAGATAGGATGTGTTCATGGACATTCTATTTTATTAAATCTATTTTTGATATGTAAATCCTATGTACTGAAGAGCCTGACTGACTTTTAAGGGAGATTTCCATCTCTATGAATTTAGGTCTTGTACAACCCAGATTATAGCCAGCAGAGATCCAGAACAAAGACAGTGATACAAACACTTAAAATTTGTTTGAATTTAGGCCATGATCCACTGACCTTTGTGATCCTTGCTGATTCTTTTCTCCAGAATACTTTTTTTACTTGAAATTTTGCTACAGCTTCTCTACACCAAGAAGATTCAGACTTTCCATTTCCTCACAACTCAACTGCAGAACAAAAGACCTACCATCACACTCACTGTATCATTTTAATTAATGATATATCTAAAATATGTATGGATAAATAAACTAAAAATAGTCTTGAGTGCTCTCCTTTCTTTTGGTATGTACTTCCTTCCACAGTCATCTTTCCACCTTTGACTCTCTCTTCAAGATTTACATGCTGCTCTTTTGCTATTATGACTGGCTGTAAATAAAGTAGATCACTATGTTACTTTCAGAAAATATCACCTGTCTTGCTGACTTATGACTCTCAATTTTTTACTTCCTATAGAGATGTTTGAATTTACTGTTACTGATCTTGCCCATGAAGAAAAACACTTCGGAGGTGGCAGCTAATGTGGGAGCCACAGCCACCGCGTCAAAGAGTGCAGGGAACATGGAATTAAGCACCTGCTGATTTGACTGGGCTGGTTTGCATCTATTTTCAGTTTCCTTTGAGTGCCAGTCATCATCGTCTAACCTTGCTATCATCACAGCTACTCACGGTGTTCCCACGCTCCTCCCAGACTGATGCTGGCTCTGTAGCTCTCAGCCAGGACTCAGTCTGCCAGGAGGGGTGGGAGACATTCAGGTCTCCTCAGCTGTGGGAGAGACCTGTCCCACGGCACCTGCAGGATGTAGCTGGAGCAGGCAGCCATGCAATGCCTGCCCCTGTATTAGCTGCAAGAGCTCTTACACACCGCTGATACAGAAACCACCTTTGATGCAGACTCCCTCCACTGTTAGCATCCATGCAACCAAGGCAGGCCTCCTGCTGTCACACTTACAAACCTCTCACAGAGACCCAGTGCGGTCCTTCTATCTAGCCAAGCTACCTAAGCATGTCCCATATCTGTTGCAATGGCGAAGCAAGAGATGCTGGTCTCCAGCCTGGTGTTTTCAGAAGGAGCTCTGGCTTTTCCGCATGCTGGGGAGCCCACCTATCCCAGGGCATGTCACCCTGCTGAAAGCCCAGAGCTGCACTAGCAGGACCTAGAGACGGGTGGGGGTAGGTGGCCACACAGCCAAATGTGCTGGTATATTGCATGAGAGTGTGTGAGCTTCAGGGCCCGGCTGTGACCTCAAGCAGAAGCGATTTTATGAGAGGACATAAACAGTACCTGTTTTCTTGTACAGTGCAAAAATAGCAGCCAGCAGTGGTGCCAGCTATCTAGCTCTTCAACATTATTTATGAACACTCTTCTCTCCCCTACTCATTTTTCCCTGATAGCAAGTGATTGTGCAAATGTAAAGTTTGAATATATGGTCTCACTAAGATTAAAGTTAAGAAACGGAGTTTCCTACCTCACTATTACAGTCCTACTACACAGACAATGATCTAGTCCTCCTTCTAGAAAGGGAATGCGCCATGCTGTGCTTAAACTGTCTCTAAAAAGATAATACTTACTGTTTGGCTGAATTAACACTAAAGAGGATTTATCCAACTGTGATCTTTTTTTTCCAAGTTCACTTTTACCATTGTTCTAGTTCTTTCATTTATTTTCACTAGGGATCTAACGCTTTTTACATCCAGAGTAGGAAAGGCTGACCAACATCAGCGAGAAAAATAATGATTATGACAAACATTTTAAGAATATGTTGTAACCTCCACATATAGAACTGTGTTTCTCTAAAAGAACATGACCCCCTTTATTCTTAAAAAGCCTGACTATTTTCTTGACTTTGATTCTTTTACTGGCTGCATTCCATCTTATTTTGCTCAAGGAAAGAAGGGCTGCACAATTATTTAGAATAGTTTTGATGGCATCTTTGTGTAATAACAAAATCTTTGTTCTCTTTTTTTTCTTTCAGAAGGAGAAGAAAAAAAAAGCCTCCAGGCTTTCTGCGCTCCAATTGGTATATCATTTATATGTTTACAAAACTTTCATAATCTATTAAAATATTTCTGTGCTTCATCTCCCTATAGAAAGTATTCTTTAATTGGATCCAGTAGGTATAACTTACAGTGCTAGCTGAACATGAAATTATTCAAAGTCTCAATTTTGGATTAGCTAGGAAAGCAAAGATGAAGTCCTGGTTCCAAGGAAATCCTTAGGAGTTTTAAAACTGTCTTTGAGGCATCAGATTTTATTCCAAAACTTGATATTCATATGTAGGTAAAACCAATATGCTAGGCTGGAGCCTCACATCATATTGCTGTCCTCATCATCTACTTGTATTACCTGAGAGCCCAGGAGTCTCCATTCTAGGTTAATCAGTGCGTAAAAAACAGATGTTCCCTGCTTCAAAGGATGGATGCAGGCAGGATACTACAAAGAAACAACAAAATATT
>NW_008825108.1:3012733-3053383 GCF_000699105.1 Pygoscelis adeliae
CTCTCAGGACAACAGCACCAGGTGGAAGTCATATCAGTACAAGAAATTGGAGGAGGACAGTAAATTAGAAATGTCTATGCAGAACATATGCGAAGTGGAAGGGGGAATACATGGGTTAAGCCAGAGGTTTGAATGCGTTGGATGTATAGTAGTTGTGCCAGATGAACAGGAAAAGCAGAGTCCAGAGAGAAGTCAGAGGGAAGATACTCTCCAAAGTTCATGAAGCTTAGTAGAGATCCAATATAAATTTAGAATGGAGTTCAGCTCTTCTTGTTTTACTCAAATGTTGCCATTTTGGATCATCATCAGTACCGGGATACTCAATTAAGGAGATCACAGAATGACAGAATCATAGAATGGTTGAGGCTTGAAGGGACCTCTGGAGGTCAGCTGGTGCAACCCCCCTGCTCAAGCAGGGCCACCAAAAGCCAGTTGCCAAAGACCACCTCCAGATGGCTTTTGAATATCTCCAAGGATGGAGACTCCACAACCTCCTTGGGCAACCTGTGCCAGTGCTTGGTCACCCTCACAGTAAAAAAATGTTTCCTGGTGTTCAGGAGGAACCTCCTGTGTTTCAGTTTGTGCCCATTGCCTCTTGTCCTGTCACTGGGCACCACTGAAAAGAGCCTGGATCCATCTTCTGTACACCCTCCCTTTAGGTATTTACATACATTGTCAAAATCCCCCTGAGCATTCTTTTCTCCAGGCTGAACAGTCCATGGTCTCTCAGCCTTTCCTCATACGAGAGATGCTCCAGTCCCAGTCCATTAATCATCTTAGTGGTGATGCACTGGACTCTTTACAGTATGTCCATGTCTCACACCACTAGCCTTCTTTGCAGCAAGGGCACGTTGCTGGCTCATGTTCAATGTTTGGCAGTATGGAAAAAACAATGTGGTGTTTAAGAATTTTACTTTTAAACTTGGTTTTATTTTAGAAAAATCTTTATTTTGTTAAGGAGTTTGTAAAGGAAAGCTATTAAATCTGTACCAGACCAAGAGGAATCCAAGGTCATTAGCTGTGGGATTATAAACCAGTCCTTTAAAGGGCCTTTTGATAGCAAACTGCCACTCCATAACAGGTTTTCATCAACAGTTAAAGTACAGAAAGACAGTTACATCAAGGAGAAAAGCAAAACCCCCATTTGTGACCGCCTATGCTGTTTGTATTCTCAACTATACTAGGCGTTTATCATTACAGTCGTCTCCTGTGAAAGGATCATAGACAGCATGTTAAAGGGTCAAGTGGATTATTCTTTCTGATACTGAAAAAAGTGTTACACACTCTACTTTTTTGGAAGGATGTTCACTGAAATCATAACTACCTTACACACCTGACTGACCACATATTTTACAAGTAAAATTAGTAGCTGTTAGGTCATATGAATTAATATGCAGTGGTAGCTTTTATAAGTTATTATACTTTGCCATGTTTCTCTCTCTCCAAAATATTTCGGAAGTTAACACGTTCGGTTGTAAATGTTGATCCTCTGTTTAGTCAGAATGATTAAGTGACGGTCATTGTAACATGACTCATTGCTTCTGAATAGGAACATTTACACAATATTATCTTTGTTATGAAGTACAGTTATGATTCACATCAGTCCAAGCCTTCTACAAGTGAGGATAGTTATGATTACATTTGGAATGCTTCATTCTACTTGGTGATTTACTGGTAAGTGAGCTCAGTACTTATGCTGATACTTTCTAAAGGAGGAAAAAAAAAATTACTGCATTCCTTAAAGATTGGTGCTGCCATATGTTCTCATTAGACAAAAACGAACCTCCTTAGAGGAAAATTCTTGAAAAATCCTGTATTAGAACCTTCCCACAGAGAACAGGAGGTTGCTGACGCATTTGGTCTTGTACAAGGTACTGACAGAGACATAGGGTAAAGTCATAGGCAGAGCTTCACTTTTCAGCGAAGCTTTGATTTTACTTATGCTACTAGCTCTGCAGGAAGATTGCAATAAAAGAGGATGATTTGGAATAGAGTTACTATAAAACATGTCCCCATTAAGCTGAATTATTTGAACTGGTGTTTGAAATAAAACAGCTGAGCCCAGCTTGTATATTTATACTGGTATCTGGGATTGTGTCCTTGCATTTGTGCATGACCTAACCTAGCCTTTTGCTAAGTTGACCTTGCACACTACATTCCGTGTTTCAAAGCTAGCTCAACATCTGATCGAACATGGCAATTTCTGTCCCATTCTGTTCTAATAGTAAAGAGAAATAAAAAGTTTCTAATGCCTTTTTTGTTTTTAGTTATAGGGACAACAGCATCAAGGTTTTGACAAACCTATATAGTTTTCTTTTGATTAGTCTATTAAGGTAAGAGATAAATGTAAACATACATTCTATTTGAGAGCATACAGATCTACATTTTTTTTTTCTTGTAAAGTAAGAATGTGAATCTTGAAACAATCAAAACATTCCAGGTATGCTTGAAAAGGAAAGGTTTTGACCTTACCAAAAAGCAGCATTTCATCTTTTTCTTCCCCCAAAGAGACACATTGACAGACGTCAAGGGAACTGCTGAATTTTAAAGATGCTATATTCTCTGAGAGAAAAACAACATTTGTGACTGCAATTTTTGACCACTACTCCTTCACATCTCTTAGCGTGCACTTCTAAAAGTCACAGAGATGCCTCTGCTTGCCTTATGCAGGGCATGCCTAATATACGAGTTAGCTGTGCATTAGTTCTGCTGCCTTCTACATAATGAGTCAATCAAGGAGTGCATTTGTCATTTATATAAGTCTCAGAAGGTGTGAGCATGGACTGAACTGTCCTTTCACAGATTCATGTTTACCATCTCTTCACTGCACTTTCATGTCACTTAGGCTGTAACAATTACTTTTTACAAACTATTTCACAAAGGGCACATCTTACTTAACCTAAGCTAAGTAAAAGGGAGGTACCTAATCAGCTTAGCAGCCTCAGACTTCTATGGAAGTGAATAGATTAGGTTTCTTCAGTTGTTTCAATTGATTAAAAAAAAAATCAAAATTAATATCTCACCCTTGAAGACAGAGAAAGAGAGCTAGTAGTAGTGATGAAGCAATCAAGAAATGCTTTTGCAATGCAGTTTGGCAGCACAAAGTCCATAGCTTTTTAAATAGCATTCAATCTACCGAGGTTATTTCATCTATGTAGGACAATAAATACAACCACACCTGCAGCAGCTCTGGACATCTCATTACAGGGAGACAGTGACAGATTGGAAGAAATCCAGGGTAGCAGAACACAAGTGATAATTCACTTGCAAGACAGACTTATGGAAATATTAGATGGGCTAAATACATACCAGTTAAGCCAAAAAGCAAGTAAATGGAGACAGAATTCCACTGCTATTTGAATAATGCAGGCAGAGGAGATAGAGATAGATAGGTGTTTTTTGTTTGGCTGGTCTTAACCTTGATATGATGAGATTTCACTGAGTTCATAGCAACAAAGGAAAGATATAGGACAATATCAGGATAAAGTCCTCAGCTGTATTACTCAAAGTACTGCTCTGTACTAATCTGGGTATACCACATCTAGGTGCAGATACAGCTACAAAAAAAATGCACTCCAAACTAATCAACCAACTCCCTCCATCCTTCAAAAAAACCACCACAACCCAAAAGCAAAACAAAGAACTGCCAAGGTACACCTACTTAGCTGCATGACGGGGGCAATTTCTTGCTCACACAAATGAACCTAAGGTTTTGTTGTAGTTATTGTCTTAATTGCTGTAAGCAATGAGCACAGTCAAGATATGGTAGTGATCCTGTCTTCCATGGGCTGAATAAAGCTCCCCTCTCAGGAGGGACTGACAATAAAATAACAAATAAGTTCTTATTTTCTGGAGAGCCCTCAAATTCTCATGTATAGAGGGTTGGACTCTGCATATTGGAAGGTTGCACTACAGAGGAAAAAAACCATATCCTTGGGATATATGGTAGTAAACACAGAGCAAATGTCACTGCAGCTCTGAAGGTTTGTCCCTTCATGTCCAAAAGTCTGTTTTTCCAGTCCAAATGTTAACTGCACTGAAAAATTTCCACTTAGTATAGAGATACTGAGAAAAGTTTTCTAATAGGGAGATAGTAGAGCTATACACTATTCCCTATGTATGATTTATCTAGGAGTCTTTCTGGATCCTGAGAGATTCTTCTCCAGATTCATCTCCAGAATTCTGGAACAGCATAATTTTCAAAACTTTGTCATATACAAAGTCTTTGCTCAAATATATTCAGTACAAGAGCAAGAAGAGGACTGTTTTCTAAAAGAAGTTTTAAAATGTTTTCTAGTAATAGCCATTACTTGAAAAGAATCCTATTGCCATGAGGACATGATTAATTCCTTCTATGCTATCACTCTGGGAAGAATTCATAATTTCATATTTCTATTCAGGGAGTCAGAAAGAAGCAGAGCTAAATCCTTCCGATCTTATTCAGTCAGGGAACAGTCATGGGACCAGATGCACCAGGAGGATAGCAATAATCTGATCAGTAATGGTGCTGATTTCTTTTTCTGCAAGTGCTCTCTATTTTGAGGGATCTACCAAAGATAATCAATGAGCATTACAGTGTTCCTAGATTAGTTTTGTTTATTGAGCTTACTATATGAAACATAATTACAAATAATAATTCAAACAATGCCCAAATCCAAACAGCAGTTTGCAGTGACAGTGGCATTTATTTGAAGTATACAGGAATGTGACTCAGTTCTCCTTGCGGAGATATCCTGCCATCATTACTAATGCTTACTATAACAGAACAGGAAATTTAGCTTAAAGCAAACATAAATTAAACCCCAAATATTTAAGGAATGTAAGAATTTTCTCTCCTTGTTTAAGAATACAACATGCCAAAATTTAAGACCACAAAATATTTTATCCAAAGCCTCCAAAGAAACTTGTTACTGCCTCATATATAAGAAATTACAGGAAAGGGAGTGTTCACTTCAGAGATCTGCATAGCCAAGAAGGAGGAAAACAGTAAATTATACCCCTTTGTGAGATATGGAATTAAACATAAAGGAATTAGACAGAAATGAAGGTGTTTGCTAGGTAATACCCTTAAAAGTTTTAAAGGAGATGTCATAATAATAAGAGAATTGCACTTAAAGGCAGTCAGATGGGAGATGCCCAGGAGGGCTGCTCAGCAGGACAGTGTACAAGTGAGTCCTGCTTGCACAGACTGGACATCCGTGTCTGACAGCTCGATTCTGTCTTTCCAGAAAGGAGGCCCTAAGCTAATGAAAACTGCTGCCAACAACAGCCTACACAAACCCATTTGGCTGCCAAACTGCAGCAACATCAGGCTGTGAAGTTGTTTTTCCCTGTTGTTGCCAGACTTATGAAGGGACTGTCACTTTGATGCCTTTTTTTAATTTTTTTTTTTTAATTTTTCATAATGACAAATTAGCAAATACGTTTTGGTTTTTTTTTTATTTTCTATGACAAGACCTACAGGGCCACCAGAGCCAATGGCATGTGGAGCTCTACATCTGCATTTTTATTTTACAGAGGAAAAAACTCAAACAAAAATAATAATCAGTGAATACCTATTTTCCTCTTAGTAGCTAGGTTGGCAGTGGTTTCATTTTCTATGACAACCCTTCATGAACAGGCAGGAGAGACGGCTGCGCTCAGAATTGTGCACCTGTAGCTTAAGTCCTTTCTCTCTTCCAGCTGATTGGGGGTTAAAAAGATGTAAACAAGAAAAAAAAAATCTTGGCAAGGGTTTTTAATTCTGTAGAAAAATAATAGATACATTAAACATGCTGAGCACTGTCTCGCAGCTTATTAGAAAGAGTTATCAGCTTGAAAGCAATTTAGAGGCAAACACCTTATACAGTACACTCACCGACAACAAACAATCATACTGCCTCAGACTGAAAAATCATAGAAGTGAAGAAAATTGGTGGAGAAGTGAAGCTAGCTAGAGCCAGGGTGGGGAAGGAGGAGAGTCCAAGACGATTTATAGCCCTCTTAACTAAAAATTCAACATCTGCCTTCAGCTGTAAGATGCTCTAATGCAAACGTCATAGGTTGCTAGCCTACATTCTTGTAGTGTATTTATACAGATAACTGTCAGTACAGCCCCTGTTACTGAGGAGCCTGAAGGTTTACAGTATCCAAAGAGGCACAAATGTGCCTCTGTGGACATAACTTTATAATCGTCAGTATGACTGTGAGGTGACTGATGTGAGATGCACGTTAATTTTTCTCCAGATATTCTATTTTTGTGTTATTTTGAAAGAAGTGTGTATTAAAAAATATCTTTCCTCTTTATAGGGCCCCAGTAAAAGTATCTACAGTCTTAGCTTGCTTGGGGAATAGGTAGCCTATTGAAAACAAAATTTCTTCTGATTCAGTTAGTGAGCTGCTGTCCTACAGAGTTTTCTTTATGTCTCCCAAGAACTCAGATAATACTTTTAGTCTCTGGACTAAAACTTTCTTAAGACTGCCTAAATTATGAGCTTTCTGCACACTGAATATCAGACAAGGCTCTTCCACTTCTTCCATGTGATGCTCACAGACATCCCCTAAGTCAGCTGTGAGCCAGCCGTGAGCAGTGCAAAGGCCAGGTGACTGTGCTAGTGGGGTGTTGCCACCAGGCTCACACAGCCAACCCAGCAGCGGTGCTCTTGGCCTTTTCTTTGGTGCAACCACTTTGTGTGAAAGATTGGCAATGTGCGATGGCCCGAGATGAAGAACATGCACTGCCCTTATCGCTAGCCCACTTGCTGACTATGCAGCTTCTCAGACACGTGTGGTTCCAATGCCCGTGACTGTTAAAGACCCCTCCAACACCCGAACCAGTCAAACCTATTGAAAAATTATAGCTGCTCTTCATATCAGCTTGGCAAGTCAGGATGCAACGGGTTAGTTTTGATGCAGCAGAGCTTCCTGATACTCAGGTAATGCAAATTGTCTTTAATAGGCACAGTGGTACCCTCCAGCCCTGTGTGCAATGAGGGGTGAATAAATGTTGTTATGTACATAACAGAATTTTAAACTGTTACTTCCCATCACTGGAGTTTTTCTGAGCAGCAGCCCTGGAAAATCTTTACAGTGGAATCACACCTCCACGAGTTACTTTCAGCTGTGGCCGCTGCATAGCTGCGCACCATCTGTCATGAAGGCGGCAGAGAGGAGCATTGGAATAGCAGCACAGACTCATTCAGGAAACATTGGCATTGGCTACGTGGCAGAGCGACCAGGAGCTTCACGAGGGAGGCGACAGCTTCCTATTGTAGCCTCCTGAGAAATGACAGGCAGAGCCATTGCACAAAACAGATCTGGGCTCTCAAGGAGCTAAAACAGCAGGCAGCACAGCTAGTGAGAAGTTGTTGCAGGCAATTCTCTGCGCTTGTTGTATGAGACACCTAATCTGCTCTTGCTAGCGAAGGCAGAGCCTATGCCTTGCAGTGCTTTCTCTCCCCACACTCTCATACGCTTCCATTAACAAAAATGCCAATATGTGGGTAAAAAAGTATTTTGGCACAGAGAGCATGTTTGTGAGCAACAGTAACACGTTCAACTGCTCTTATTGTTAATGGAATATGGGAGAAACCAAGCGTGCATCAAAAAGATAAACGGGAAGGATTTGTGATAGCTTTAGGCTCTATCCACTCTGCAATCAAAGAAAAGAAACTGTGAAATTACAGTGAATGTCTCCCTTCATTTAGTATACTTTAGAAAGCTGAGTTTGAGTCTCACGTGCTGTGAGGTACATGCTCCAGGCTTCATTATGTATGCAATGTGAAATCAGCAGCAGTTACTTAGTGCTCAGCAGGGCATTTGACAGCTGTTTGAACCAGAAGCTGGTCATCAAGTTTAGAGAGTTGGCTAGAAAAGAGGGAAGACTGGGAAAATCCTACAGAGTCACAGTGCAAGCAGAAGGCTTAGATCGGAGCCTGTGAAATCAGAGAGAAACTTTCCATTAATTTTGCAGTGAGTTGTGTGGGCCTTTAGTAAAGAATCATATGAGCTGAGTAGGGATTGACAAGGAGAGAGAAGCGGGTATGAACACTACAGGATTGGACAAAGGTCTTCTTTCAATAAAGAAAGAAATAATCTGGAGAGGCCCTGGAGTTTTGTAGGGATTGGAGGAACAGCTTTACAAATAGGATTAATCTTACAAAACTTCCTTTGGTGAAAGATAAAAAATGTACTGGCCAGTCAGAGATTGTTGTCTAGGTTTTATCTATAGTCAGTGGAGAGACAGGAGCAGCCACAAAGCAATTCACTCCACCTACTTCTTTCTGCTGACAACAAAGGAAGACGAGATGACTATCTTATGCTGCATGAAGCAACTCTTAAAGGACTAAATTTATGTACAAAGAATGCAACTCTCAGTTGTTATTAAGCAGTGTCACTTGAAAGCGTGCTTTGAAGAACCCAAAAGATAGTCTAGTATCTGCTTCTTGGAACCTGTTGAACATTGCCTCTTTACAGATTGGGTTGTGATTTTGTAATTGTATCTCTTTTAGAGAACAGTTTACTTAAAAGAACAAAATTACATTCAACTGCACTTTTATTAAATAAAAGAAAAGCCATTTTCTGCAAAAGTGCCTATTTAGAAAACACTGACACTGTAATCGTCATTGTTTATTCTGGCTGTGCAGAGCTTGAACGGGTGGAAGCTTCCTAATGCTAATAGCTGTGATTAGAACTGTTGAACACTTCAATCTAGGAAGTCCTCATACCTTGTCCCTTTGTACTGCTCTGAGAAGATGTAGTAGGAAAAAAAAATCTCATAAGTGTAAAGCAAAGCCTCAGGCTGGGCATTTGGGGTGGGGGTGGTGGAAACTACCTATAAGAAGAGGTAAGCAATGAAAGAGCTTGCTTAGGGGGGTTATCGAGCTGTCAGCATTGGAGATTTTTAGAAATTACATATTCTATGCAGCCGATCCTAACTTTGGACAGATGGATGGATCTTTAAGGATCATGAATCTTCCGTTAGGAAGGAGCACTTTGAACTCAGAATACTGACATGGCTTAGAGAAGTACAGCCTTGATCAATTTTCCAAATATCAGCTAAACGGATATTAGACAATTGAGTATACACATAAATCATTATGCTGTATTACATACAGAACTTGTGTTAGATCTAGAATTAAGCCACAGTCTTGGATAAACTAAGATTTTCCTCATCTATGCAGTTTGAGAGTTGCCTACCATGCTGAGCAGTTGGTTACCTCGCTAGCCTCTCCTCAACCAGCTCAGTTTCTCAACTGTGTCTCAACACTTCCTTAAGAATCACAACCAGTTTTTAATGTCACAATCACACACATATAAATGGGTTTGGTATTCTTCTACTTAGAGACCAATAAAACAATGGGAAAATCATTCATCTTGGCCAAAAATTCTGTCAGCAAAAATGACATATGCATTGACAAATATTTGATACTTACACTTCTTTCAGATGATCTTCTAAGTGTCTTATTGAATTTCTGGTCTTCAATATGCAGGACATATTGCAACATCTTGCTATTAAAAAACCTTCAACAGACATCAGTGCAATAAGCAAAAAATGACTGTGTCAAGTTAAAATAGCTTTACTAGTTTACATAGATGGGCAAGAAAATGGAAAATATTACTTAAATGTAAAAAAGAAAACAGTGGTGTAGATGTTAATAGTTAAATTATGTGTAAAAAATTGTATGAAGTTGAAATGCCTGGTAGGGCTAAATGCAGAGTGGTTAGGCATTTCTACTAACATCAAGCAAAATACGTCTGTAGAAATGAGGCGGGGAATTAATGTTAGGAATTAAAAAAATCTCATAAAATAGAAGCTGTTTCCACATGATATGATGATACAAGGCTCTGTGAGATATAAGGCTCTGATAATCCTTGAGGAGTGATTCCATTTAATCTTACTTTATGCCCCTTTATTTACACATTTTCTTGCTTCACCTGCTTGTAACAAACATTAACACTGATAAAAAACTATTTCCATAATGCAGTGGATCATGATCAGAAAAAAGAACACTGTTAATGAAGTTCCATAATCGAAGTGGCTTCTAGCAGATAGTACACTTCCTTCATTTTCCCACGTGAGTTGTAGCATAGACTATACTTCTAAAATTCAAGGGTGTTGATGCAGTGTGTCTTCTTTACACCTCTTGCTAAACACATAGTCACTGGAATGATAAGGCACACTTAAAGATAACATCTTCTAAGAGAGATAAAATGCTGCATAAAAAGCAACTTCAGAATTCTGAGGACAAAATTTGACGCAAAGAAAGAAAATGAAGAAATCAGCTTTCGTTTTACCACTGGATCTGTTCTGGAAAAAAGTCACGTTTTTTCACTAACATAATAAATCTTCATGCAAGTACTTTAGTGTGACCATCGGAAAATTGAGAGTACATGTATCTGCTATACTGAAAAATGAAGAGCTAACTGGACTAAGCTATTGGAAAAGTGAACAACTGCCAGTTTCTGAATGTCGTGCCTACAGGTCCCGTCTCACCCTGCCTGCAGTGCTGGATCTTCATTCTGTTTATTCTGGACAGCTGAGGACAAGACTCAAACTTGACTCTTGCAAAGTGTTTCAGGCAGTTGAATGTGGCTTGCAGATATTTCAAGGGAATGGAAAAATGACGCTTGCCACAAAACCAGTGCTGTGTTGTGCAACGCAGGTTCTAACAGAGATGAGGAGATTCACAAACAACTACCTCTTTTGAAACATGTAATTTATTTTCCTTCTTTATTCTGAAGTTTAATCACTGAGTCAAGAATCAAACCATACTAACGGTGATATCTTTACAAGTTCAAAAATTGGACTTAAAGACAGGTGGTTTTCCTTAGAAGCATAATAAAAAAATATATGCTCCTACTCAAAGATATAAAACAATGTAAAACTTTTTCTGCATGTGATTTTATTGTATAGATTATGCATTATAATTTAATCATTAAATAAAGCAGTCTAAGGCATTGTTGGAAAACATCGCTATAGAATTTTGTAAATTTATATCTCTTGCTAAAATATAAATTTGGTGGAAATTGTACCTGGTAGTAAAACTTGGCAGTGATATTTCCAGCCACTGATTTTTGATAAAAATACCTCCTGAATCCTATCAGTCCTACATATAAGCTTTTCATATATCTGCATAGATAAACAAGATACTGACACAAACAGATGGAGTCTGCATGTCTTCAGGCCAGGATTTACACCTCCAAGGCAGGTGGTGACCTCATCTTGAACCATGCAGAAGCATAAGTGAGATAGGAGTCCACAGGTTATCCCCCAGATAGTATTTTTGGTAAGTTAAGACATACCAAAGCACAGAAATAAGGGTGAAGTGTGCTAAAACCACAGGAAGAAAATTGGTCTGTTTTCTTCCTCTTAAAAATTTTTACATAAAAGGTCTGGTAGATAACATGGCTACTTTAACAGTCATACAGAACTCTCCCTCCAGGGGAATACTGATCTTTGGGTACAGCCGGATGAATGTGTTGCCGCAGGATCCATTAAGGAATTAACTTGCAACATGGTAAAAATATTCATGATCTACAGTAAAACTTACTCCATGGTAATTTATCATTAATTTTTCTCCTTCACTACCAGTTAAGAGCTCTTAGATCAGCCAGGAGTGTCAGTGAGTAAACTGGCAATTGCTGACATGTTGCTCTCATGGTGTGTGTTTAAATCAGCTTAGTCCGCAGAGACTCGTTTCTCTGTGTGCGTGCCAGGCACTTACCGGATGCTGTTTAAGCGCTAAAGAAAGTCACACACATGATATTTGGGACAGTGACCTGCTTGCTATTTATATTTCAAATTGAGTCAAGCTAAATGGATTTTTGAAAGCCTCTTAAGGAAGATTTAAAGGAAGAAACAAAATCCAAGAATAGAATAAACAATGAAAAAGATTTTTCCCCCCCTGAATAGTTATGTGCCTCAGTTTACCTATTTGGTATTACATAGGGCAGCAGAACAAAATTTAAAGATGACAAAAAGGAAGGGAAGGGAAACGATCTTTACTTGGGAGATGCTCACTTTCAGCCAGGTTAACACAGTTATTTTGCCTTAGGCCTATGCCTCAGGGTTTCCAGCAGTATAAACTTAAAAGAAAGACGCTAACTAGCAACAGAAACCGTAAGTGAATTTCTAAAAAAGGGCTATCAGCTAAACACTATAGGAGCAGTCTTCTGGCCCCACATCAGAAACAAGGAGATCTGAATTGTACTAAATGTACCAAAAAACATGCAGGAAAAAAGGTCCGTGAATTTGCATGGCCAAGGATAGCATACACTTCTCCAGCCACTGAAATTCTTTTGGCTGTCATATCTTCCTTTTGACAAAGCTGAACAGTGTACATTTTCTGGTCACTGGGTAAATTGCTCCTGTTTATGAGAAAGCAAAGTGATGGACAGCAGGGCTGAAACCTTAGTACAGCATCAGCTCCATTTGTCATGAGAAAGAATGCACTGAGAGTCTGCAGGAGAGCAAGATGTAGCAAACTATCTTCCCTTGAAAAGGGCAAACACTAACCCCGGGAGTTTAAATCTTTAACGTGGTCAGCTAACTACAAAGCATATGAGGCTTATTGAAAAGATGCACCGGTTGTCAATTTGAAGCATGAGCTACTGACATGCAAATGTTTTCACAACCTGAAGCTTTATTTTCTAACTGCTTAAATAAATATCAAAGCAGCATCTCTTGAAAAGTGCTTCTTGAACAGAATGCTGAGAAGGAAAGTAACTTCATTTACAACTATGATTGCTTGATATTGTCAAGAATCCTGCATATCTGAAGATTTTCTTATAGTTTCTTATTTGATACTTTATATCAAATAAGGTTCCTATGTTGTTAAATGCATTCTTATTAAAATCTGTGTAATATTTAGCATATCTTGAACATCATTCCATTTTTACCTATATTATTGTTTTAAGTAAATATATTTAAGTATCATTGTGAAGCAATTTCTGTGAGACGTAAAAGAGAAAATAACGCTTAAGCAATTGACATTAAAGTACCTGAACACTCAGGCAGAAATTCCGTAAAAATAAACATATATCACAAGGCCACAATACCTTATCAATGAGATATAGCATTGCTGTTCCTTTGTTGTCTTTAAGACTGCATATAATATTCAATTGCCAAGTTGGATATGATCTTTTTTCGTTACTTATTCCAGAAGAGTGTCTATAAGCTTTGCTATGATCATTGATTCCTCTGTGTCAATTCTGTTTCTTGAAGAGATTCGAGTTGCCTCAGAACACTTAGCTTATTTATATGATGCTTAAATCTCATCCACCCACAAGTCACCTTTTTTCCTAAATCCTTAGGCAAGCGTGATTTTGAGGTTTTTTTTCCACTGCTCTTTTTACAGAAGTGGGCAATATGCATTTAACATTATCGTCACTTAGTCTCAGGTTTGCTGAAGCAGAGCTTCTGCCTGCTGAAGCGTACACAACCTTTAAAGTTCATCTACCAGCTTTTGAAGAGTGTTAAAGAGCCACCCTACTTAGCAACAATTTTGCTTAACATCTCACATTCTTCCTCATTTCTTTCCCTGCCACTCCTGATGCTGAATTTCATGGAAATAGTTTTGTATATCAGTATTTGAGATGGAATTATGACCACGTAACCAGCATTATGGCTTCCGATGGAAAAGAAGTAGGTGGCAACTTGCTTTCTTTTGTTAGGAAGGGATGAAAATGTTGTGCATATTGTTCAACCAGAGGCAGTTATGAATATAATGTTAATTTAAAATAAAAATAAAATCAGCTGTCAGCCATTTTACAAGATATACTGAAAATACAGCATTTCTACCAAAAGTTTAGGATTAAATTTTTGGGTAACATCCCCTGTGAACTAAAAAACTAGTTCATCGACCACTGAAACCAATGATCTGGCTTCCTACAGGTCAATGTCCTGTGGTTGATCATCTTTGGTGTGTTAGAAGGTACAAGATACACCAAAGCGTAAGGAGGACATTTATAAGTCATTTCTCCAGTGTGAATTCTCCATTGCTTGTTGAGCTAACGCTATCCTTTTCTTTACTGGGGCTACTGCAAAGGTGTCACGGCTGCCTAAGACTTGACAAAATTAATTAACCTTGAGACATTTAGTTTTCTGCCAAATGTGGTTGAAACTGGCCAATAGAAAAAAAAAAGGCTGAGATTTTTTTTTTTAGTGGGAGAGTAGGCATGAAAGACAAAGTACAGGATCACACAGAATTTTCCAAAGACTATTTGATTTAACTCCCCTTTCCCGCATCTGCCCACCAATGGCTTAAACTCTGTCCTGGCCAAACGCTATTACAGTTAATGTCGCTGATTTTAGAGCTGTTAACGGGCATGAAAATTACAGTTACTTTCTCCTCCTACTATTTGATTTCCATTAGCACACTTTATCATCAGGCTGTACCTAACAGAAGGTGCTGAAATCTCTGACAGTAATTCCTCATAATTTTGGCTTATGTGGAAATAAGAATGTATCTCCCAAGTGAAGCAGTATATCCATTTCCCCATGCATCCTGCTAAACATGGCATTAATTTTCAGTTGGCCTAAATATCGTACCCCTTCAACTAAAATGCAATTATATGCAAGTATGCTTGGCAAGTAAATGCTGCAGACTTTTCTATTTATTTCACATGGAATGTACTTCATCTTCACCTGCTCATATTAAAATATAATCTAACAATACATTTTCAGCTCTCAGACTGACATTTTACTAATAGTGAACAGGTTTTTTCAACTTCTCAGTAACTTTTTTTATTTGTAGCTTTCCTCTATTAGAGCATATAATGTCATGGGGGCTGCACTGCTGAAACGTCTTTAATTGTGAAGCACTACTGTTCATATCTCTTGTACACAACACACAAAATATGTTACCCCCTTGCCATGGATGAAAACTTACACTTCTGCCAACAAGTACAGACCATATTTTTAAATAAGTCAGTAATGAAATGGCATGGGCATAGATTAGGGTCTCAGGACTCAAAAATGGAGGGAGAAAGGCTCCTAGAAGTGTACCTGCACAGACCTCAAGCAAAAAAACCCCAACACTTGTGCAAGGTCTGTTGCAGGCAGCAGGGTGGAAAAAGGATGAGGGGACAGAGGGAGACCCAGCGAGCAGCACCAGGCCAGAGGCCAGACAGCCCAGAGGGGACAGTGGGGCTGAAACCCCTGTGCTGGAGGTCTCTTGGCTTGCTGCATTGAGCGCTGCTCTGGCCTGGCACGAGCAGGCCGGTCTCGCACCAGGTCCAAAAGAAGGATCCGCAGAAGCGACCAGCTGTGGCTGCTGAGGTGGCCCCAGCTGTGGGTCAGGTCACACCTGAGCAGCTCAGCTTAGCAGCTCTACCTTCCCGTGGCCATGGGAAAAGCTCCAGAAGTGCCTTGTGAAGTGGCAGCAGTTTCTGTTAGAAAGAATAAATTCCCTGACGGCAGTAGATATTAGAAGGCATTAGGTGTCTCCTTGTACCACGTGTCTCACTGTACGACCAACCACGTTCCCAGACTGGAGGCGAGGGTTTGTGCAGACACTGAGCGCATTTTGCGGGGCCATGTACCAGCCACACTCTGATGGTGTCCTCCTGGCTGGCAGGAACAACCGAAGCCACCCAGTAAACATCATGTGCAATTGGTGGGGTGGGAAAGGTATGACTTGGTGTTAGGATGCTACAGTGGAGGCAATAAGACTGAAGCCTTTTGCAGAAAATGACATCTTTGTGGAAAGGCTTGGAAGGAAGTATTTAGAGAGATGGGTCAGCCAGGAGCATCCTATGTGAGCGTCTAAATGAGAGGTCAGAGGGAGCAGCTGGGCACAGAGTAGAGTGGGGATTTTTTTCCCCCTGCGTCTCGTTATTGCTCCATTGGGAGTTGCATAGTCCAACCAGTACCACGGGTTTTAGTTTAAAAGCTGACTCAGCAAGAAAAGTGGTGTTTGAGAATATATGATTCTTGGCTATAATAGAACTTCTGTAAAACATCATCAACAAAAATCCAGCGTTTCTCTGATATATTCCTGTCATTCTCTATTTAAAACTCTAAATTAGCGTTTCTAAAATTCAATAGCAATGTTTTGGCAAAGATGCAATGTGAGAATGACAGCTTTCTAAAGCTGATCTTATGCCGTATGCCTATTAGATTGAGGTGCTGTGCTCTGTGATGGATCCCCTTAGTACTTACTATACCCATTAAGTTAAGGGAAGAAAAAAATCAAGCTCACAATTCAGTCTCAATATTTTATCTGAATATAGCACATTTTTCTGTGTGTTTATTATCAGTCTTTAACTAACTCATTCAAAGCTTGTTTCTGTAACAAATCAAGAATGAAAATACGTTCAATTATATCACGCATCAGAAATTCATTGACTAAGTAATTATAAGTTTGTTATGAAACAGCCCTTTTGGGACCTCAGCATGGATTTCCTAGAAGTAGACAGCCTCAGACAGAAAAGGAAAATAGACATTTTATCCCAAGGTTTTCAAACTAAGATAGAAAGCAGAACAAATGGTCAAAATATTCTGACACATTCACAGATATTTTTCTTATTTAAAAAAAAGAAGTAATAACTTTATTAAAGTAGGTTACCTTCCCACATCAGTATATTTTTCAAAGTCATCTCAAAAGAAAAAAAAAAAAAGAGGTAGGAATTAACTGTAAAATAAATCTCTTTTTTTAAAAGACAAAATAAATAGTGTTAAGAACTTCAGCACCTGCATACCTCTCTTGTTTGGCTGCTGCCTTTCATGACATATTTTACGAAGAACTTTTGAGCACATATATTTTCAAGGACAGGAAAAACACTTTGGTTTTTTGATATAAAGATCCATAAACATAAAGCCAGCATTGTGTACCACTAAACATACATATTTCTACTTAGTATCCTAAAAAGTAACCTGATTCAGTCAAGGAAATTTGCAGTACATTTTCCTCTATTGAGATCAATCAGAGATGTGAATACAAACTAGCATATGCATGGCTAGAAGTTCTGGGTGGAATGTCTTGAAATGGGCATTTTTTTCTGTCCCTTTCACTTTGATTTCATTATACAAATGGTAATAAACCTATCTAGCCTTAAACAAGGCCAAAGTAAAGTATTAACAATTTCTTCTTGTGTGCTCCTTCACTGGACTGACATAGAGCTCTCCAGAGGTAAGTCAACTGATCTGAAAGGCTTCCTTCTCACGCTGTCATAAGGAGTGCCACCAGCCTCATGGCCACAGCCTTTCACGGTCACCCTCAGTGGACCGGCATACGTCCCAAAGAGGACGATGCCAGACTGTACTCTGGCATCCTTAGACTGCAAATTTCTCAGGGTCAGTTTGGTTCTGAGAAATCAGCAAAATCCACATATTTTAAAATCCTTCCATACGTTTAAGTAACTTTGAACATATGCACACAATCCTGCCCATGCCTTCCTAGCCTGCTGCAACATGAAGCAAAATGGGTCAGCACAAACCACAACAGGCAACAGCTGGGATGAAGGGGATGCACGTGGACCCACTGGATGGACATAGTCCTCCTGGAAAGGAGCATAAACCTCCACTAGAGATGGATGTAACTTTTTAGATCTTTCCCGAAGAAACATTCTTCTCATCTGATCCTACCTAAATATAGTAAAAGAAAAACATTCAGTGGGAACATAAATACAAGTTGCTGCTCTCATTTCTGTTGACAGGAAGAGAAAGAGTTACTGAATTTTTTTTTTCTTTGCAAATCATGAATAGCTCACAGACTTGGAGAAGAAGTGAAAACTGGTTTACTATGAAAGCAAAATATAGTTGCAGTGCTGCTCTGCCCACCTACACAATGACAAGAACAGGACAAAGCTGCAAATCTATTCCCAAGGCAAAGTGGATTCTAAGTAAGAGGGGGTGGGAATAAACAAAAAAAGTCTTAATAGGAAGCTGCAAGATACATATGGCTTAAACTATAGCTCTTGATGAAGACACTGGCAGTACAAAAGCTTTTAATGGCATTGCATTGTCTGAAATCCTTGCAATACTTGGCATTGAATTTAAATCTCAGAAAATACATTAAGGATGACTATGTACTAGCCAGAAAAAGCAAACTGTTCCTTCCTGGCTCTTGATGAATCATGTGAATGATGCAGTAGAACAGATAGTGCACTAATGGTCAATACTTTATGGAAGGCTGCCTTGAGATTACAACTGTACTCCATAATGTGTGTATTACCATTCAGAAGATTTTGGGGGAATGCAAGGGATCTTTAAAAAAACAACCCCCAAACTTTACAGTGAGCACAAGCAGGTATTTCTAACCTCATTCCCAAACAGCTGTGATTATCAATCAGTCTCACAAGAAACAGAAATCAAAACAGAAGAAATAAAAGGAGGAAATAATTACATACCTGAGGAAAAATGCAGGTTAAAATCTAAGGAGATGAGGGTCAAAATAAACTCACATAATGAAATCACGTGGGTGTTTTGCAAGTGAACTTCATGAATGATAATGAAGTCAGAGCAGTTACGCCAAAATATAGCTGATTTATCAAAGTATTATATAAAATCTTAAATACAATGCAGTATTAGCAATTCTGTATAGTATAATAGAGGACATAATACATAATGGTATACACTGTATGGCTGTTAACATACTGCTGAGATTTGGCTCTGTATACTCTGGGCTACTTTTGTATATCTGAGTAATGATTTTTTTTAAACACATGATCTGAAATTTTACATTATCACTTTCAAGAATATTTTATGGAGATTTCTGCTCACCAGCTAGGATTAGCTGCTGCCTAGCAGGGTGAGAATAATTCAAATTGCATTCATTGCTTCTGTAATTATTTTAAGTGACTTCTAATCAGGATTGAAGGGCCATGCCTATACTCTCATTTTTAATTACAAACTGAGGTTTGAAGGACTTTAACTTGACTCAAGTGGCCCTGATGTATGCAGCTCACGACTCATTCATGCTAGCCCACCAATTATTCCATTGCAGTGAGGGAAGAGAAACTAACCTTTCTTTCTAAAGAGAAATCAGTCACTAAAATACGTCACTCTCAAAATCACAGTATCTTAAAATCTACATTATGTAATGTGATGTTTTTGGAACAAACCAAAACAACAAATAATTTCAACTAGATCTGCAAGTCAATGCACCTGATAGAGATAAGTTTTCTTTAATGAGAAACGTTCTACTGATTAAGAAACCTCTCTTTAACCCAATTTCAAAGATAGGCTGCCTGGCAGAATTAGTTTTAAATTAAAGCTCTCCAGGAGCTGCATGCTATCGACATTGAATTTGGAAGCCACGAGACTGTGAAAGTTACGTATTTTCCAAAGAAAATCTTGGGCAGTGGGTAGGTATAGACGAAAGACGACTGCTTTTTAAATACGACATATTTCCCTCTAACCTGGGTGCAGGCAGCCAGAGCGCATCGAGCCTGCGAGAAGGTTTGGTGTAGGGAGGCACGGTCCGAGCAGAGGCAGCAGGAGGGCACAGCCGTGCCCCCGGAGCCCCTCCACGGCTGCCACCGCTCCAGAGCTCCTGTGCCCTTCGCCCAGACACTGTGGGGCCACTCTCTCAGTGCTGGCAGAGGTACCCTGCCCGTTTAGGCCAAAGCATGAACGCAGCACATTTCCCACCTATCTGATAGAGTATTCAAGATGTTTGAAAGCTACCCCAGCTTCTTCCAAAGCAAAATTTTGTAGCTAATAGCTAATAAAATGTCCTAAGGACCCCAGTTTTTTCTTTTTCCGTTCTCCAAATATGCTTTTAATGTTATGCCCTTTCTCAGACAATGATTAATCCAACAAGAAATTCTTGAGTTTGGGGGTAACATGATCAAACCTCTGAAGCTGACTCAAAACCGTTACAAAAACAGAGTGATCTTGAATTCCCTGTCACCTCATTAGAAAACAAACTGAATTAGAAAGTCCGTATAAAGAAGACAGAGCTGTTTCAGGACTTGTCTCCTTGCCTGTGAGTGATTAATATGTAAAGTCAGCTGAAAAACATTTTTTTCCTGGCAGGTGAAAACAGAGATACCAGACCAAATTCATCTCCTGTGACAATTCATTAGGCTCAATAGAGTTACCCTAGGACAGCTTTTAACATTGTTTCAAAAACAAAACATAACAAACCTCTCTGCTTCTCAGTGAATAAATATTGAACAGGTATTTCTGTCTTCATTTACCTAGATTGCTTTAAAGGAAATAATTTGCAAAGCTATGAGACAATTTATGTTTATTCAAACAAAGAAGGCTTTTATCCTCACACGTGTGTCTTCTAACCTAGAAAATGAATCAACTATGTTCTGCTAAAGATAAAGTAGTATGTTTTCAACTAATTACGCTGAATGTTCTAGCAAAGTGTTTCTGAATAGGAGCATAAAACACTATCCCATTTAATATGGTAATCAACAGCAGCATCATTTAGTGTCACTTGCTGTAGGAAGCCACTGGAGTACCTCTCCCCTGCAGGACGCGGGACTGGGGACCAGGACACGGGGCTTATTTTATTAGTTCTTTGAAGAAACTCCTCTCACATCCTGATCAGATAAAACTGTCTGCTTGAGCTGTTATGAAGCTTAACTAGTAAGAACCTTAGTTTGACAGCCCAGTCATCTGTGAGGAAACACAAAATGTTCAAAAATATGTTTCGGGTGGTGAGTGGCATACTTACCACTGCTCTAAAATTAAAAATTCTTGACTATTAACATGTTTGTGAGTTATGCAGGTTCCCACTGGTTTTGCTTAGCTTTTGTTTGAGACATAGGGAAGACAGAAGTTCTAATAATGGACTCGGTGAAAATCCCAGCCTGGTGTCTCAAATGGAGACACACCATGGTGAGCAGCCAAAACTCCATTATTCCCAGCAGCACCCAGGGCAGAAGTTCTTTTCAACTGTAACAGAAAAATGTCCTCACTAGTTCTGTGCTCTCGGGGTGGGGATAACATGGGATTTTCTCTTCTTCTTTCTTGAAAGCAAACAATTCAATAGTGCAAAGAAACTGATAATGTCTACAAGTCTCACTTTGTATAAGCCACCCTTCACCATCTAGACACTCTAATAATGCACAAAGAATTATGCAGTTTATGTTAATCTACTGTGGGGAATTAATAAAAGAAATTGATAACATTTTACAATCATACTCTCACTAGTTCACTTTCACTTTCTGAGGGATTCTCTGCATAGACAGACGAAGCTTTTGGGGAGGGTAAATTCACAGAAAACAGTTGAGACTCCCATCAATTCTCATCTATTATAAAGCAAAAAATATTACCGATAAAGTCCTCCTATTCTTACACATGGATGCAATTCATGGGAAAACTCTCAATAGATTATTAGTGCTTTTTATTTTAAATGGGCTCTTCTCTGATGGTAAGTATGAGCAGGCAGGGAAGGCCCAGGACTGACGGGTGGCTGAGAAGGGACTTCTGCTGTATCATTCCCTGGTCTCAGAGGTCACACCGGTGCTCTTTTTATCCTTTCTCTTGTTTCAAGGTGACCATTCACACAGATGGCTACTCACACAGGTTACAAAACAAGAAAACCCTAATGTGGCAAAGGAGAGAGAGTAAAAAGAGAAGATCTTTTCACTCTTTTGTCCATTTAAAGAATATTTTGCCTGTTTTAAATATGCCAGAAAAGTTGAAATGTCAGAATTCCCCTAGTAAAGATGCAGTTATACAAGTATTCATGCCAATATAATGTCATATTAACTTTGTGAAACACAGCAAGAGTGGTATAAAGAACTTGATACCAGCACATTTCTGCACTGTGACTTTTCACAACAGGATTATGTACATATATATGCCCGGCCAAAATGGTTGCTTTGATAAAACTTACGAAGCTTGAAAACTATAGGATATCTAAAACCAAAAGCATCAGTGTGTCCCGTTTTTGTGGTGTTGTCGGGCTATAGCAGGTCAAGACAAGAGTCCTAAGGATGAAGTAGGAGATGAAAATTTGGCAGACAGCTTGGCTGTGTTTGTACCAATCTTTTTGGTGTAGTCAGTTTTCTTATTGCCACCACACCAGATTTAAATTTTTTAACCTATTTCTTTGCTAAGCTATGGATATTTTCCCCTCATTTTTGACAATGCTGGTCAAAACTCTGTTCTTATTTATGTGCAGCAGCTCCATTGCCCTGCTGGGAAAGTGGGGAAGGCAGCAAGCAAGCTTATTTTCCTACTTAACTTCTAAAAATATTGAGCATTTTTGATGTTCATGTCATTATAAAGCAATAAAAAGGGGCCTCTTAAAAATAAAAAAGAGAAATGAAACTTGAACCTGCTCCCAGTCATGTTAGTTGTAGAATATATGATTTTATTAGCAGCTGCATCAGGCCCAGAGAGTCAATTTTGATCCTTTCCAGTTCAGTCTGGTATTAGAAGCATCAATTTTTGTTGTTGTTGTTGCTGCTGGTGGTGGTTTGTTTGTTTTTTTTCCTGGCTGCTTTCACTCAGCTGAACAATTCCCCTTAGCAGTGAGATGAACCTCTCTGAGGTCGTACCATCCACCAACTTCCTGGAGCTGAGCTACAGCAAGATGAATTTAACTGCATGATGTTATTCTGTTCTGTTTCTTCTATCTTTCAGGGACAGATCCCGGCTCAGAAGGGCACTTTAATTCAATTTTGATTCTATACTAGGAACTTTGTATTTAGCCCTTCCAGCAGTGTTCGTTTATGAAAGAAGGCTGCACCTAAAAGATAACTGGTTGCCATGCAGAAATCAAGTTATTAAGACAACTTCATATTTTTTCAAAATTTTTTGTGTGTGTATATGTCTCCCTTAGTTACTAATGCCGTGGCCAGGAAGCGGGGGAGAAAGACACAAATGTTTCCATTTCTTTGTCTGAATATGTATTTCCCTTTTCAGTCATTTGAAAGAGAAAAAATACCCCACGATTTTTATCATCAGTTAATTTTTTCCCAAGTTCTGCCAACTCTGTAATTTGAATAAGATACTTTCCTATGCCACACTAGACTCTAGAATTTGTTTCTGAGCACCACTTTCTTTGATGTCCCAGTCAGACCCCCTTCAAACACTGCCCAGTATTTTTTCCTGCTCATAAAACATACATCTACACCATTAGTTAAGCCTAAACATCTCTTAAGACCTGCCTAATTGCAGTCCTAAGACTCCTAGCATCATCAGTAACCTCCTCTTCTCAGTTTATAAACAGGCACTCTGGAGAAATTCGGACAGTGAGCCGCTCTAGAGAAACTTCCCCAGGCACAAGGATGGTCTTATCATACACAGTTACAAGGAGCTGCCACCATTTGAATAACTGATCTGGGGAAAATGCAATTTCTGTATATATTAACTATCCCATGGTTTTGGGGCTGTGCATTTTTAATTCCAAATCATGGACTTTGCCTTAATCATGTAATTAAACATAATAGATTCATGGGTGTTCTATATTATGAGTAAATAACATAAACTCTACAAAAGCAAAGAGAGCAAAAGCTATCTAAAGACTACAGCTGAAAACTATGAGAGAAATACAGAGCAGATATATTACAGAAAAATAATACAGCTCCAGCTTTTCTGTACAAGTCCTAGCGCAGTTTTCCTTTCAGTGCCAAATCCTTCTGGATGATCAGCAGCAGAAACATAGTGAACCTCTTCCCCTTTAAGCATTTTCTATTCTCTACATTGTTGCATTCCCCTCCACCCCAAATCTTCCAGGTCTGCATCAATATTCATCTGTATTTATTGATACAGGCTCTGCTAAGTGTTTCCATTTAATTAATTGTTTTGGTTTGTTTCAACACTGATTGACTCAAGTTCCAGCTTCCATTAATCTTCCCTGCTGACCATGACAAAGCTCTCATAAATTTGTCCCACTCACACAAGTGGCAGATCATTTTTCAACTTCATTTCATGTTACGTTGTGCGGGAGAAACTTCTTGTTCCCTTGGACAAGGGCAGCGCTTGTTAAACAACTACACAGCATTTAAGAACCAAGTGACAGCTTCTGGTTTTGTTAGACCAGATAGTCTCCAAAATAACTTGATACAGAGCAAAGCCTGAACCAGATTGCCAAATAGAATACAGTTTTGGAACAACTGCAGAAGCGTGTTTCTCTCTTGCATAAATTTATTTGTTATTAGATAGAAGATGTTTCTCTTATTTTTAGCTGAAATACTAAACTACATATGTAGAGGGTTTATAGACTTTTTTCTTCTAGATTGAAAGCAAGAAGTGAGCTGTTCAGGGCCACACAACAGACAATTTCAAAATGAGTTCTCACAGAGCTGACTGTCGGCCGAATTCCCTGACAAACAAGATTTTGCAAACCCATTACCAAATGGTGTTTTGAGGCCTGCAGAACTGAGTGGTATCACCCATTGTAAACACATTTTCTGCTGGTCTGTTCAGGGGAAACTGTTTCCTCTCCTCCCTTCCAGCTTTAGGAAGCTGAAGAGGAAAAGATAGAGCAGTTGTATGTATTCATCCACATGGCAGAGAGAAGTTTGGAGGTAAAGGATAGACAACTGTGTGCCTTGGGATGAAAGAACAGTGAAATCCCATGAATCAGCTATTGCAGAAGACCATGGAGACCTTCTAGGATAGTAACAGGTATTCTTGCACGTTAGCTTCATCTTCTTAAAACCACCTTTGTGTAGAGAAGGTTTACATTGTCATAAGAGGACAGAATACAGCAGTGGAGATGTGGTTAGGACAATTAGATGCATGATCTGTCATTAGCTAAGTAGTAGATGCCTAGTCCTAACTGCATCTAGGATATTTCTTCTTTAATAGAGAAAAGGACAAGAATAAATAGTCTATGCTCATTAAATTAAATATAAGCTATCAAATTTCCAGCTCCAGCTTTTCTTCACAAGTCCAAGAACACTGTTTTCCCCAGAGTACCAAATCCTTCTGTATGGTCAGCAGCAGAAGACATCGTAAAACTCTTTAGCTGTCATTAGCTAAGTAGAGGATACCTAGTCCTAGCTCTATGTAGGATATTTCTTTTTTAAGTGGGAATAGGACAAGAATAAACAGTCTATGGCTGTTACATTAAATATAAGCTATCAAATTTCACTTTCTTTGTGGGAACTTCCATCTCCTCACCTCCTGTAAAACTCTAGACAGCTCTGGAGTAAGCATTCTTTTTGGGAAACTCTATCAGCTCATAGAAAGACTGAAACAACAGTACTGTTCAGGCTGACATTGAACAGCATCTCTATTTTATTATGCGAAATAAACCTTTTCCTGACAGAATAAAAAAGGGAAAAATACATCATTTTCTGTGGCATAGGAGGAATTTATCACTTAGCCAGAATGTTTAACTGAGGTGACAATGAAAACCCATCCAGTTGTTGGAAGTGATATGCTGTTAAAACATATATAATTTGATTTTTTTCCATTTTTACCTTTGGGGAAAAAATATTGGGTAGGGCAGCTTTCAGACAAAGTTGAAGAATGAAATTTGAATGCTTCAATAAAACTACAAGCACCTGAAAACAACATCAGAATGATAAGTGTTTTGCAAACTTAACTGGAGTAGGTATTACACACATCGCTGCAGTTTGGAAATACATTATTTCTAGAACAGGTAATCGAAGAAATCATGTCAAATTTCACAATGGTAGTAGCAATTATATTTGTCAAGATTATCCCTTGCTACTTACCCTGTTTAGACAGCAACACTTTATTCCTTCAGGCAACTCCAGCCACGTCAGGAGGACAGAGTGCCAGCAGTACTGCCAGCTGGACCAAAACCTGAATGTGCTGAGTTTACAAAGGAAAAAAGGGTCCAGAGAGCTGCTAGAGGGAGGCTGCACCTGAAGGGCAGTGTTGTACCTGAAGAGGGAGAAAGACAGAGAGAAAGAGAGAATAAGAGAGGGAAGGGAAGGGAAGGGAAGGGAAGGGAAGGGAAGGGAAGGGAAGGGAAGGGAAGAAGTAGGGAGAAAGTCGTCCAATCACACAACAGATGGTCTCAATTTCATTGCTTAGCTCTAAAGACAATGAATAGGCAGGGACAAATTTTGGGAAGCCTGATTCTCTCCGGCCAACATGTTTTAGGGCAATATTTCTGGAGTAAGGCAATGCATGTTAGCCAAATGAAGATTTTGCTGTATGGCAATGTTCAGTGCCCTGGGAAGAAAACGCATTTCATTTCAGAAGGTAAACATTTTCCTTTTTCCTTTCTCCACATCAGCTAGAGTTTAAAAGTTAATCCTTAAGCTTTTTACTAAGTGTTACCTTGTCTACACTGATCAAATGTTTCTCCACTCCCACTGATACAACCATTTTATTAAAGACTGGATGCTTTTCTTCTCTTTACTGGTCAGATAGTATCTCCATAATCCCTAGTACCGTCTGTGTTGTACACAGTCACGCTGATGGTAGCAGAGCTGACTGACTCTCTGCATCACATGCCTTTTGATCACACAACACAGGAACTTCAAATGTGATGCCAGGAGAAAGGGAGAGAGACACAGTCCAAATGAAAATTAATTTATCCTGCCCAAGTCCAGTCTTTCCCTGAGGCAGAGCAGTGGGATAATACAGAGACAAGCTAACTTCCCCAGAACCACACAAAGCACAAATAGAAAAAGCCCTATGAAGTCATACAGTCCTCTGACTTATCACTCTAGAATTGTCCTTTACAGTAAATTGTACACTACAGTTTTAACTTACACAAGCACTGAAGCAATCAACATTTCCCTTAGGAATTTATTCTACAACCTACTAGATCTCATTCTGAGGAAATAAAGGGATAATAATTGCAAAAGCTTGCCATCTGACAGATTTTAAGGGTCATATATAAAAAGTTTCATACAAAACTACATTAAAAGGTCATGGAGTATAACACTCCAAAGTTTAGAAATGCAGAAATTAATGCTAGAGTACTCAACCTTATGCGCATCTACATGATGATATATTCTCCAGTTAAACAATTATATACTCTTTTTTTTTTCCCTACCTGACCCTGCCTCATCCAAAATGGACAGAGCTCACTTAATGAGCTGACTGTGACTGTTTTGCCTTCTCCTAAGTTTTCAGGTTTTGGATTCAGGCACTACAGATAAAACAAACTCTTCTGAAGATTAATCTCCTTTCTCTGGTGCTCTTCACAATACCTTTAGATGTTTCACACACGCTGTGTTCAGGGCAACCTTGGAAGCTGCCAGGAGTGGTGTTAATTCCATCTGATAGCCAAAGAGCCCAGGTGTGGAGCCCTCCCAACGTTTGGGTGCTCAGTCTGAACCCCCAGAGCCTAAATGTTCAAAATACTTGGACTTACACACTACCATATCCACCCCAAGTGTAGTTGCTACTGCGCCAATTACAGAGGAGTGTGTGTAGTACTCCTGGAAATCAAAGCACATGTCCCAGGTCAGGCTCTAGAAACCAAGGGATGAAAACAATGAGAATCAGTGCAAAGCACTGGTTTAACGTTGGATAGACCAGCACCCCAGACTCCACAGACTGGCCCCAATCCATTTACAGGCTTCTACAGCCTCATGCTCCCTGTACAATATTTAAGAGCAGGAATCACAAACTTGCTGATTCACAAACCCTCAGTGGAACCTATTTCACATTGCATGAAATAAATATTTGCTGAACTAGGGAAACAGAAAAAGCTTCAACCTTACAGTTGGGCATTTGTGGACATGCACTTGTGGCTAATAGGTGCGAAACCAAGGGAGCTGAGTTCTGATCCTACTTCAGGTGAATGGTTTAACTATTTTAGTCAAAGTGGAGCAAATTCAGCAGAAACTACTGAGCTTTTTCAGCCAAAGAATGCCATTCATTATAGTCATTACAGTACATATCTGGTTAAATAATTTAAGCCAAGTTTCCCACACCTTTGTGTATGTTATGGAGACTGGAATTCTGGAAGACTACTGGTGGCAGTACCTTTGGCAGTGGCACTCTGTGTTGTGCAAGACTTAATCTAACAGGTAGGCTGTGAAACAGATACCTAATCAAAAAAGACAGGCAAAAGAATGGCAATTTGTGAATCTTGACAACATTTAGTTGTAAGATAGATTTAGCACTGTCAAGACATACGAGACTTAGCTAGAGTAGGAAAATTACTGGCACAGGTGTAGGTATCTGGGGACTAAGGGTGAGGTCCCCCACTGAGGTCCCCCACTAAAGGTGTGGCAAAGAGGCAAAGTTCAACATTATGTTCACGTTGACATTAGCCTGTCCCATCACATTTAGACCTATTGCACAGCAATCTGTTAGTGGTTTATTTTAAGCTATACGTGTTTGTGTTGTTGCTTCCTGTTTTCTTGGAATCAAATTCTTTAACAAACCCAACTGCATATGTGAGAGCTCTCATCCAGATCAGAACTGGACCAAACTTTTGGCTTTTGATTTAGATATGACCATTTTTGGCCTGAGAACTGGGACTGTCCATCACAGACAGCAAAAGCAGTGTGTATCACCCAGGTATCAGTGTGGAACACCACCATAGTGTATTTATATACTACAGTATGTTGTAATATATCTGCATTAATTTAAACCTAATCTGTATCTGGTGTCAGAGGTCTTTGAATGAACTGGGCCCTTCCTGGGTCTCTGACTAGGCGCAATCACACCTAAAGGAGATCACACCACCACATCCTTATTATTATCTAGTCTAAATAGAGTCAACTGGCATGGGTAGCATATGCTGCAAACACAGCCATCTTTGGAAGCAATAGTACAGCAAGAGGCCCTGGGATCTCGGGTCCAGCACCAGGCTGTATGGAAGAGTGTGCTTTAACGGGAACAGACTTTGATGCTTTGTTCCCCATCTGCTCCAAGCTTGATTCAGTGTGCCCATCCTCCTCAACCTGCCTCTGCCCTTTGTCTGGTTGCTCCTAAGACACATCTCCTCACTTTGCTAGTCCCAGAAGTGCTCTACTTTCTCATCCTACTCCTGGCCCTTTTGCATAGCCAACCCTCATCTACTCTTCTGCACTGCTGCCCACTGCCACATCTTCTTCTCCCTCATCCAGTAATCTTGTTAACTCTCGTTTTCCCTTTCTGGTGGATCAATTATATTTTTCTGTTCTTCCACTCTAGGTTTCCAGTTGTCTTCTAAACTATGTGTCTGTTCCAGTTATCTCCTTCAGCCTTGCTCCCCACTCTTACTGCCGTTGCTGCTCTCCTGCTGGCACTGAAGCTTTTTTCCAGATCTATTTGTCGTTTTTTTCCAATTTCACCAGTTCCTAGATTGTTTTCCAAGCTGTTTGGGAGACCAAAACCACGAACTGCTCTAGGGAGTTCCCGGTCTTGACAGAAGACATTTAAATGTCTCTGACAGGAGCTCCATGCCAAACTCCCAATTTTGCTCCCCAGTCTGACTCGCAGTCCAAGTTCATCACTCTGTTTGCCACCCACTTTTCCAGTGTCTTTGCTCCAGCTCTGCCTTGTCCCCTGTGCATTTGAACTGGGTAGTTTGGTCTTTCAAACGGCCAGATCAAGGGGCAGGAAGAGAACTGGAGAAACACACAACCCATCCAGTGTGGGCGTGTAGACCATGCACAATCACAGCAGCCCAGAGCTGCAATGGCAGGAAGAAATCCCGCCCTGCTCCACATTCAGAGAAAGTGACACTTTCAGGGCATTTATATGCTGGAATTTCAAGACGTGTGAGCTGTCTACATTGACTTATCAAGTGTGTGGGGGTTTTCATGTATAAAGAAGTTGCTCCTCACTAAATGCCAAATCCAACTCCAAGCCAGGAACTGCTGGAGTTTCTAAGCAAAAAGATAGTGTTGATAATGTATATTCTCTCCAAACTTCTTCTACGCCAATCTCCCTCTTGAAAAAAGAGAAGTTATTGGTTTATAGAGCCTTAAACATTCTTCTCAGCATTCTACCAAACTTATCCACAATAGAAAAAAGAATTTAAAGGGAAAAAATTCTCAACAATGTGTTAATACCTCCCACAGAGAGCAATCATCTGAAGATTAAAATTTGAAGATCAAACCAGAGAACTGGGTGTAAGAAAAACCTCCCCTAACGTGCTGCAGCAGTAACCTCTTACCTTTTCAGTGGACCAGCCAGTAACATGGGAGTATGATGAACACTCAAAACAATGGAAACCAGTCCAAAGCACAAACCCTGGAAAAGTAAAAATCAAGTCATTATTGTCTTTGACTTGCTTTACCCCATTCATGGAAATTTAGTGCACAAACTACGGCAGATAATGAAAGTTCTACTTGAATAGAATGAACTGTGTGCAGAAGGCAGTATGTGTGATATCTTACATCCACACACGTGTTTATCTAGCTTTTTTCTACCTCTGTAAGGGATACACCAGGCTATTTTAAAACAGTAATTTTGGTTGTTTCCCTTGTAAATGTTTTTTTTTTCACAAGGTTTAATTAAATATAACAAGAAAAACAGCAATTGGGTTAAATAACATGCTGTGAGTGTAAAACTACCCAGTAGTCAAAGAGAAATAATAATGTGAGACCTAAAATGCTAATGACATACTATGAATGTAATGATCAGCTGATTAGCCATTTAATTTGTCATTTGAAATCAAATTTACATACCTAACTTATCAATTCAGATGTGACAGTAACATTAAAATTAAATATGTGGTTTGGTATTTCAGTAAATGACAGCCATTGGTTAAATAGCAATAATAGTAGCCTTTGGGACAAACATCTAGAGCACATTGCCTAATTCATTTCATTTTCAAATGAACAAAACCTGGCTCTGAATGCCCTGCTTTCCTACAAATATGCCTGGAAGGACCTGTTGTTAACTCTGGAGACTGAAAGATGGTGGCTGTAAAAATGACCCCCATTTATTAAGTCAAAACCCAACCTCTGACGCAGAAGGGGACCGTTCAGACAGCACAGCAGCTCCCCAGAGAGGATAGATGCTTCGGATATGGCCTGTTCAGAGCTGCTCACCAGGCACGTTAGACCTCCATGCCCCAGTCTTTCTAGCAACTAATAACTTGTAGGATTACACTCTCAAGAAGGAAATATGAGATTTTTAGGCCTTTTTTAATGAGAAAGCACCCCCCTTCCCTGAAAATTAATGGCTTATGTAATATTTCATTCATTATTTTTCAGAAAATGGCCAGTATGGATCACACATCCATGAAATTTGGGTTAATGTCTGCTTTGCTGCTGCTGATGTTGAGTGACTTCAGGGACATCAAGAGTAAAATTTGGGGAAAAAATAAAGATACCTCTTCTGATGCATTTTCCAGTACTGCTAATTAATGCATTGTTGATTAGGACCATGTGTCTGAGATAACTATACTTTATAACAACTTTTCCATTATAAATTCCTATTTATAAATCTGGGAACAGAGACACATTGCAATCTATCACAGATGGATTATCACTCTGCTTTTTGAATATGGTTGAGAAATAGTAAGGAAAAGTAAAAAACTTATTTTTTTCTTCTTAACCAAGAGAATAGAATCGGACTTTCTCACAGACAGGTTACCTTTTCTTCCATTTTCTGTTTGTGACAAAGACACTTGCCTGGAATGTTAATTCACAGAGGAGAGAGAAAAGAAAAAGAAAAAGCTGGCAGACTGGGACTCTATCTGCTACTGCACATTTGGAATGATGGAAACACAGCCTAAAGAGATGTAGAAACAAGTCATAGTGCAGGCTGCATGACAAAACTTGCATGCAGAAATCACATGGCTGTAAAGATCATCATATAGGGCTGTGGGTTATCACATGATTATCTTTGCTAACAGCATGTATACATATACATACTTCCCAGGTGTATGCAAGGACGGAGAAAATATTCTTTGCCTTGTGATGTTTAAGGCTTCTAGTCACTTCTGTTGCTACTTACCGTGGTTATTTGTCCCATCTGCACAGCAATATGCTGCGCGTCAACTTGTGAAAACTATAGGAGATCACCACCTACACAAACGAGAACATAAATGGGAACATTTATGGACTGAGAAAATAGATTGAAATGCTGCATTAGTTTTGCCTTTATTCCTTACTGAGTTTCACATACCTGTTTTCCCAGAATTTACAGTCATTCAGCATAGAGCACTTTCTGTGTTGCCAGTTTCACAAGCAGCCTGCAGTTTCAGAGGCAAGGTTTGCTGTAAGCTTATTTCCTTTCACTTCTTAAGTTTGTAACAAAAAACCCAACTTTTCTATCTGTCAAACATTGCCATGCCATAAAAATTAGTCTGGTGGATGTGGGCATTAAAGTGCTTCAATTTTTGTAGCACATATTTCTCTCAAAATGGTTTATATACATTCCATTTGCAGTAAAAGAAAAAACCTGGCTTTGCACAGGCATGGAGGATTAAAGGAAACATTGCAGAATAGAAAGTGAGGCTGCAGAGTACCCTGCCTTCTGGGCTCTGCACCACCCTTCTGTTAATAGCCGACCTCTGCTTTTGGCAGCGGTTAGGAGGATAATTTAATAAAGAAAAGTGCTGTCAGAAAACTGTAAGACTAATATATTTTGAACCACACATTGTTCTTGGAGAATATTGCACAGGACACAGGTTCATCCCCTTGACTCCCCCTGTGAACAAAGTGTTGTGGAAAGAATTCAGACTCTGACCGTCAGCCCCTCACCTAACCACTCCGAGGGGCATCGATTAGCAAATCTGCAGATTATAGCGACAGAGTGAATGTTGGTGGCACATATTTCATCACAAAAGAGAACTAAATTTGGCAGCTATGCTGTCATTTCATTGAAGGATAAGGGAAAAGCATGCACTTTGTTTTTCAGGAACGTTCAAATTGTGAAAGTTTGTGGACACTGGCCCTTTGGTTAAATTAAAACCCAGGGACTGCATTCAAACCCTGACAGCCAGATGATGAGCCTCTGTTTCCAGTTTTTACTGGCTTAATAAGCAACTGAGTTGTCACCACAGCATAAAAGAGCCACGATTACTCCTATGCCATGCCTCCACTCCAATGCTAAGTCACCAGAAATTGCTGAAGAGTCACTCCATTCATCTTTTCCCCAACAGCCCTAATGGCACTTTTGGAGCAGGCAGACAGCATGAGCGACAGCAGCCCTGAAGCTACTTTAATGTGTTTCACAGGCACAGGCTGGCATTTGTTACCTGGGGTTCAGGGATATGCGTCAGTGTCTTAATGCCTCTTCCTTCTACTTCAAATGTGCTTTAAGCACTGCTCCACTATCCCAGAAAGTCAAGGCCAAACTGCAAGCTATTAGTTACTGCCTGGAGCAGGAGCTAGCTACAAGCAGTGCAGAGGGAAGACCTTAGTCTTGGGATTGTTTGCCACAGCTCTGTATTCAAATGATTTTTGCACCAAAAGGGTTTTTTTTTCTCTCTTTGTTAACTGTTTATTATATAGATCTGCCAATGCAGCTTTTGTAGTGAATAAAAAGCCCACGATAAGTTTGAAAACAAAAACGGATATAATTCTATCCAAGGGAACTTGTATTTCTTGCAATGACAAACAAATGACACCTTCATATTTATTAGTAATAACAGGTAGCATCGCCATTCCCCGTCAATGCTATCAGATGATTTGCAGAGAGATAAACATAACTGTTGATGAATCCTCACAACAAACAGAGATAGAAACCACCATCCAGAATGTGACTGATTTCTTTAAGGTACTGTAATGAATCAATGTCATTGTTTCTGTTAGATTTCTGGATCCCTATCACCCAGGCCTGGAACCGAGCAACCCTTTTATTCTGTAGCAAGATCAGAAATGTTGCAGTAAACTTGGGTTGAAGGACAGAACGGTTCCTTGGTGTATTAACCACGAAACAGAAGACAGACACAGCTGCATCCTTTCATAATGCCCAGGATCTTCACACTTCCTAGGTTAGCCATATTTGCATCAGTTAAACAAGTTAAACAAATTTGCATCAGAAACAGAAGACAGACACAGCTGCATCCTTTCATAATGCCCAGGATCTTCACACTTCCTAGGTTAGCCATATTTGCATCAGTTAAACTCCTCAACGAAGTTGTAGCACTATCCAACCTCCCTTTTGTTTATTTATTTATTGTATATATTCATTCAACAGCAGGGAAGGTAATAGTTACTTTCTTGGCCACTGATTTTTTACCCACACATCTCTATGACCAGAAGATTCATGTGCTCCAGTTTCCTGTTTTAAACCTGTTGTCTCTTATTTTGATAGCATCCAGCTGGCTGCTCATTTTTTAATTTGTCCTGGGGTTTCGGCAATTTTTGTCTGTCTTGTGTTGACACCTGTCATTGCTGATACCTGACTGACTATGAGTTAGGATGGAGGAAGACACTGCCTCAGACTCAGTGCAGGTGGTCAGGGTTGCATTTCTTAAGTGAGCTGATGGTACTGATAGAAATGACTTGCACTTCTGTGCTTTTTTGCAACGTAACTACATCTGCTGCAGGCTCACAGGAGGAGGAAGCAGCTCAGGAGATAACGCTGATGGATTAGTGGAATGAGAAACTTGTTCCAAAGACAGCTTTGCTGCTGATCCTGTTTGTCACACTTGAATGAAAAGGAGGTGGGAAAACATTATCCTTCATCATAGCTGCTACAGGTGGGCAAATCATACACTAGGTTTGGGGGTTGTTATAAACTGTTCCCTAATCAAATATCACTGTAATTCTCTTATCATTATCAGCATGCTCCTCAGTTTCTGTTTCTTCATTTTACCTAATCCATCTTATTTCTGTATTTTCTCCTAGTTCAGTCCCAGCTCCTCTTTCTAATTTGCAGCCATTCTCTTCACCATTTAAATGACGTGTCAAGCGAAAGACTGCAGGAAGACTGAGGAGCCAAAGTGTCAGAGAACCACAGCTCTCCCCCACGCCTTCAGCACTCTGCCACTCCCCGGTTCGGTGGCAGTGCCTACAGTAATTGCCTTCTTGCACTTGCCTATGACTCGTGATTTCTTTTGCATAACCACAATAAGGAACACCCACACAGAGCCATCAGTGAGTTCAGCAATGGCAGCAGCAAGCAATTTCTTTATTTCTTATGAAATATTACATTTTCAGAAAAAAAAAAACACCTCAAAACCCAAAACCACTAACTGACACAACCTTAATTTTTCAGTGTCATGTTTTCAAGGACTATTTAGATTTGTTTTGGAGAGAAATTCTCTTGCATAGCCTATTGAGCAGACAGGAAACGTTCTGAGAGTCTGCAAAAGAATTTGATTTTAAGGAATTACTGAGTCATTACAGATTTTAGGGAATCAGATTCATTGTAACCTGCTGATGGCAGATGGATACAGAATAAAGAAGACTGAATATCACAACAGCTAGATAACTGGCTTCTCCTCTATGCCAAACACTTTACTGCCTGCCCTGGCACTCATTACCCTACCTACCTTGGATGAAGTCCAAATAAATTCATAAAAATACGATTACTGGAGGAACTCTGAAAATATAGATGCAAATCACTGAGACAACAGCATGACTTGCAGCCAGGCTGCAAAAAAGGGAACAACTACAATTGCTGGTTTGAAAATTCATGTCTAGGTCTTTTGGGTTTCTAACTGTAGGACTTATATGAAACTCTACTGCATATAGACCATGAACTCTCAGTGACCAAACTATTTTCTTTTAGAATTTGAGGCACATACTTTCTTACTGTCTACTGAAGTCTCATACATGAAAGCTAAAGGTTTAGATCACGGTTTTGTGAACACATTGCCGTGTTCCTTTGAAATCAGCACGGTAAGTAAAGCAGAACTTTATCTTCAGGAATAGCTCAGAGACAAGGGGCAAAGTTAACATAATTTCTCTTGCATCCATCACTTCATTTTATTTAAAAAGCCAGTTGATGTACAATGAAAGTGACAAGTTTTTAAGAAATTGGAATTTTTTATTATCTTTTTGCTAATTTGCTTTGACTTATGAACAACCTCGTGTAGAGATGCGAAATTGCATGATAAAGCACCTAAAATACAGCATAGACAGCACGCATCACTCCACTTGACTATTTTTTTGAAAATAAAGTCAATTTTCCTTTCTTTAAAAAAAAAAATAATGAAATGCATTTATTCCCTGGAGTGACTGATATACCAAAGGCTGCAAGTTCCAGTTTAATTTACTTGATAATAAACTTTAGCAGGGGCACAGTATGTAATACTCAAAGAGGAAATTAGCATGCCACTTACTGAACAAGATAATATTCACTAGATGTGTGGGTATCTTTTGTATTCTTCTCATTCCTTGGCTTTTTCACTTCTATTCTCAGCCCTTTATACCAAGAAAGGAACATGAATGCTTATCCACAAACACACCTTTGTACTTCTCATTTCCCATATAAATCAACAACTTGTAACAAGTGACAGAGCTGGCAATATTCTTCATGATCCATGCCCTCAATTAACACCATTCCAGTGGCATCCATGCTAGAATGGATTTCTTCCTGCGTTTCTCTTAACGGGATCCAGAACCACAAACTCGGGATGTACAAAGCCACACAATGCTTCCCCCACTGCTTTCATTTGGCCTTTTGGTGACACTCTCCAAAAATCTCTATTAGCATTTCACGTTTGTTATCCCTTGTAGCAGTGTTGTCCAAGAGACAGAAGGAAGTTCTTAAGGTTGTGGTTTAGAAACAACTAAATCTGGTGGTGGTGGGGGGATTCCTGAGTTTGTTCTGTCAATGTTCGCTGGCTTGAAATGTAGCCTTTTCACAACCCAGCCTGCCGCTGCTTGTGCTCTCTGTGTGGATATTCCCTATACTGCCACTGAAGCCAAAGGATCAAGGATGAGCAGTTCAGTGCCTGCATTGCAGGAAGCCTCTGGTGAGCCAGTTTTTCACAGCTGCAAAACTAAAGACCACAACCACTGAGGTGCTTCCAAATACAACTACCTTGAAACAAATCAATCTTCAAATATTTTCCTAAAAAACCTTTTAAAAGGCTCTGCAGTTTCAAAACTTTATGGCTCTGTGACTGCTTTCAAATAGAAAGTTAATTGCTGCAGCTGAAATTTGAATTATCTTATTTGCATTAATATCCAGCAATAATTAGCAAAAGCATCCTTAGCATGTGACTTCACCTCTGAACAGTTTTGCTGGTTTGGTGATGGCTGTTCTAAATAGACAAAACTTTTTTCTTAAGACACCCATAGCTGCAGAGGTCATGTGCTGCTCCACACAAATGAGGGAACTGAATTGTATTCTTTCTTATTCCCAAGGATCTCTGAAACCTTTTCAGGCTAAACTGGCAATTAATTTGTGGAACTGAAATTCATTAAGTGCTTAAATTGCAAACATGCAGCTGAGTATTAACAGTATATGAATCATATTTTGCTGCTTTATGCAACAAAATAAATTTCCAGTTGAACTTAGTAGGACGAGTCACACTGCCTAAGGGAGTGATTCCTTAACTCAGGGGACTGAGTCAGATTCCTTTATAACCAATATTCCCCCAAGAGGGCAAAACACTGAGAATGAAGTTGAGCTAAAATGCTGATTAAACTGTGAGTTCTGGATTATTTACTGGAGGAATTATTACGTATGTGGTGACCTGTCCTGCTAATTCAGATGTCTAAGTGAGAAGCCTAAAGCTAGTATGACTGCACACAAATGACACAGTCAGCTGGGATAAATACCTGTGCACATACGGATGTGGCCTGGCATGCGATTTACACTATCTATCTCCTCCAGATTTTCAAGGACCAGCAAGAGCTCACTGGATGCTGCCAGGACCATGGCACTTTCCCTGGCTCAGACCCTTCTGTCAGGACAAACCAGTTCCAGGATAACCTGCCCTTCACAGGGAAAACACACATTTCCCTGGCTCCCACCTACTTTCCCTGGATGGTTTGCATAGTGGCACTGTGTGCCATCTCTAAGAAAGGCAAGAGGAAGGGTCCAGGGACTTACAGGCCAGCCAGACTCACCTCAGTCCCTGGAAAGATCACACAGTCTATCTTTTTGGGATGCATTTCCAAACATGTGAAGAACAAAAAGTTTAAAGTTGTAATCAGCATGGATTTACCAGCAACAAATGATGTTCAACAAACCTGAGTGCCTCCTACAACAAAATGACAAGGGGAAGCCTGTGTATGTGATATACCTCAGCTTTAGGAAAGCTTTTGACTCCATACCCCACAGCATTTTCATTTGGCAGCTGAGGAATTGTGGCCTGGAAGAAATGATGGTTAGATGGACTGAAAATTGCCTGTACCTTTGGGCTCAAGGAGTGGCAACGAGCAGCTCAGTATCTGCTTGGTGGCCAGCAATGAGTGGAGTACCCCAAGGACTGAACCCTTGCTCATATTGTTCGATGTCTTAATCAATGACCTAGGTGTTGACCTAGGACGTACCACCTGCAAATTTATCAGTGATGCTAAATTAGAGGGAGAGACTTGCACAATGAATGGCAGAACTTGAATCCACAGGGACTTTGATAAACTTGAGAACTGGACCAACAGAAACCTCATGATGTCCAACAGGGAGAAAAGCAAACTTCTGCTCTTTGGACAGCTCACACATGATTAAAGGATGAGTAGCGGCCCTGCTGAAAAGAAGAGTAATGATGGACTCTAGGCTGAATATACTCTCTCAGTGTGAATAAGGTGAACTGCAGATCAGGCTGTGTTGACAGAAGTTGCCCAAAAGATATGGGGAAGTCGTTATTCCCTTCTGTCTGGAGCTCGCGAGGCTGCATGTGGAAAATTGAACCAAGTTTTGGACCACCTACTGGAGAGGTTCATAGGCCTGGGCCACAAGGAAATGTTGAGAGGTCCTTAACCTGCTGAAGAGTCTAAGGGTTGGTCTAATAGCAGGCAACAACTACCTGAAGGGTAGTAAAAAAAAGGACTTAGGGAGGTTAAGGTAGTCATTAGGAAAAACTTTTCACGAGGAGGAAAAACTTCGCAGTGCAGCCCTGTGTCAAGCTGTGCAGGTAAACTCTGAAATCTCCATCTTTGGAGGTTTTCAAGGTGCAGTTACACAAAGCCACAGCTGACCTGACCTTGTGTTGGTAACAGTCCTGCCTTTTTGGGGGGGAGGTTGGACTAAATGACCTCCAAATGTCTTTTCGAAAACCTTTTGTGCTGAGCAGTTTTATGTTTACCCTCCATTACTCTGCACTGACTGGGGATTTCTGAATTTACACCATGAATTCTGGCTGCTCCACAGGATCTGAAGATTAATAGCTTGGAAAAAACCTTTTCCAGGGTTGTCTGTGAATCCTTAGCTCTGTCTCCTTTGCATGCAGAATGTATATATCACCAAGACCTGGCTCCTGTGGTGAAAGCGTTATGAACTGTAGCTGTCCATGCAAATTTGTATGCAAATTAAGATTATACAGACAGCTTAATTACTGGAACAGCCTATATTTCAGAAGTTTGGCCTTTCAACTTAAGTATGAAGTACCTTTCTATAACAAACGCAGCATTTACTAACAGGAGTGTTTGAACTACTTCCCTCCAGAATAGACATCTTGCAGCATACTTGCTCATAAGCAGCTGATAAAGAAGACTGTTGCTCCAAGGGATGGTGCAGAAGAATCAAGTCCAACAAATAGTCGTTTTGGGCTTCTCCCACACTTAACACCCATACATAGAGAAGTGAGGAATGTGGAAACCTCCCCATGATGACTTTCACCATCGTCTCACCACAGGAGTGAGGCTGGTCCCAACTGTAATTCTAGAGAGCTCTGTACATTTTTCTCCACCCACCAGAATATGAGGGAGTGCAAGGGGTGACCTAGACGAGACGAGATAGTGGCACTGCCGATATGTTTTGAGTCCAGAGAGATGGTAGGACACAGTAGGTTTATTTCTCTCATAATCCCTTCCATAATAGTCACTTCTGCAAGAAGCAGTCAGGCACTGGTGATACAGCTGGTGCTAAAGACACTAATCAAGCTAGTGAGCCAGTCCCTGCAGAACATTTCCAGACATTCATTAATTTTAACACACTGCAGAGTCTTCCCAATCAACACACATTACTGAAGGCAACTAGTTATTTTAAATAATTCTCACTTCAGCCAAAACTACATGCAATTTCACTGGTCAAGAAAAAAATATATCCCTACCTAAGGATTTCCTACTTTCAAGTTCTAAAATCCCCTGGGGGAAAAAAAAAAAACAAACCCCAAGCAAACAAAAAACAAAAACAAAAACAACAAAAAAAAGGAAAAGGGAGGAAAATACCGGAAAACCTAAACATAACATTACTAAAAAATCCTTTCCTGATTCAGGTTGTAAACTGATAAAGGAAAACAACACATGTGATGATAGAAAAATGCCTTACTCTCAGAAGGTTTTATTTTTAAGACAAGTATTTACAGTTTTTTTGAATTAGAAGCAGGTGCTCCCTTTTTGTGTTAACACCAGAAAAATTGCAGAATTTGGCAAAAAAATAACAGGAATACAGTCAAAGAGAAAATATGCTTTAATTATTGTACCACCTTAAAAGCTGTATTTCTAAGCCTCCAGGAAGCTCTACTTAAGGATTTGTTTGCTTTTATTTTATTTGGTGAGCCTTCACCCATTCTGCTTTATTATTCTCGCTCTTTAAACCCGCAGCTGAGATAATGAGGAAATTAACTGCCTGCATGCTTGGGTGTTCACCCAGGGCCTTTGCAACTTGTCTCATACAATTTCTCTCAGTGTTGCAGAGACCATTGTAAAAGTACTTATTCAGCCTGCAAAGTAAAGCATGAAAAATTAGAGGAAAATAGCACTGATAGTTTAACTAGAGAGTCTGTCATGCTGTGTGTGCAAGCAGTAAAGGCAAGAGGGAGAGGTGAGGGGTTTGAAAGGCCACAGGCATTAGCCCAGTCTGCCTCA
>NW_008825108.1:3053419-3069500 GCF_000699105.1 Pygoscelis adeliae
CTCCACCTCCATCTCTAGACTGCTGTTCCTATCTCCAGTTAGCTCCCCAAGACCACCTTCTTTGTTAATCTATTTGCCTGTCTCATGTAGGAGAGAACATTTGTCTAAACTATTGACACCTGTAGAAGAAGTTATACGCAACTTACTGTTACCAGCTGGGAGTTTTGGATTATGGCTCATCTAAAGCCACTTTCCAAGTGTCACTGGTTTGGGCTTACCCCATGGGCTGTGGGTGCAGGGCTGTAGATGGTGGTAGCTGCATTCCTCATCACCAGTCAAGGCACAGACAGAGGAACAGGTACCTGTCCATCTCTTCCTCTGCCTCTTCTACCATATGCCCTTGACACTTCCCTAGATCTCACTTTACCTCATTTCCCACCTCCCCTATGTCCTGCTTTACCTGATGAACAGTAAAGAGGTTTATTCCCTGTACTCAGTTGAATCTCTGTGGTCCCCTTTTATCTACCCTGATGCCTGGAAGGCCTCAGACCACCCTTACAATCTTGTTGAGCTGGAGAAGGTACAGAACTTGTCTCGTACCCTCCATGGTTGGAATTACCAGCCTGAATCCTCAAAGATACTGAAAGGTGACAAGCAGAGGCATCGCTGGGATAACAATCTCATGAGGGTTAATATCACGGTGTAGCTGTTGCCAGTTATTTATACATATTGCAATCCATATTGTTAGAGAAATAGTCTCAACTTTAACATTCACATCCCTCAAAGCATTTGACTTAAATGGATACTTCATTTCCCCAGGTAAAAGGCAAGCTGAGGCTTGATTGTTAAGTCCCACTCTCTTCAGTGAATCCTACAGTAGGAATTATGAATCTTCGCTCTCTTTTCTCCTGAACAAAGCTGTTGCAATATCATTTATAGAGTGAGGCTCTGAATAGAACTATGGCTAATAGCTCATATGTTCTCAACACCCCACACAATTGTGTCAGACTCTTCAAGGATAAAATTTCCACTTTTTGATGCTTTTTGGAAGAGCTGGGTTTTCTTTTGCCATAGAAATTTCAAGCCTAAATTTACTGTTAGTCACTTTAACCATCTAACTCTTTCTGTAGACAACCATATTGTGGAAATTGCACCAGCATCCTCCCCTAGCTCATCCTCTAAAATGTCGTAATACTGATCAGAATGCTTGAAATCTTAATTTGGTGCTTTTTGTGGAAAACATCTACAGTGATATAATGAATGTATAGTCCTCTCCAAGCATGCGTTTTGTTTCCTTGTTTACAGCTCGCTGGCCCATGTAGACCCCAGGCAGTTCTACTGATCAATGTTCTAGCTCTCCTCTACTATTTCCATTAACAGCTGGACTCTCTGCCCTTTCCCACCTTAGAGCTGAAAGAGCTTAGGAAAATCTGGCAGTTGCTTGAGATGCAGCTAGGATTTTTAATTCTTCATTACAGTTTAAAAATCCCTACTGGGGAATGAATTTTCTGATCATTCAACCTCAAGCAAGTCAAGGAGCCTATTATATTAATGGCATCTTTCATTGCTTTAAAATTCAAAAGGGACAATATATGACACCTTTTAAGAATAATGGAGGGGGAATAAGCCCAGCAGCCAAGGCAGTGAATGACACACTGCTCTGCACAGAGCCCAGTTTTAATCCTGAGCACTGTAACTTCCTCCAGCTGAAACTACTGCCACAGCTGAAAATTCAGTGCCTTAGAAGGAGAAGACTTTTTCTTGTCCATAACTGACAGTATCTGTCCAATAAAAGAAATGACAGATTCTGGGGGTACCTACTTAGGATCAGCATTCATTTTGTTACTATTGTGCTACTGCAGAGTTTGGGTGAATCCTCCAGGTGCCAGAGAGAAATGATTTGGAGGGTTTCCTAAGGAGAAAAAAGTTGGGGGACATTATTAGGAGACCTCTCCTCCCTCTAAACAAATATTTTTGACAGCACTAATTATGTCTTTCATAAGACATAAGTTACATCAGTCAGAGACTAAACTATGGTCATAATGACTGTAATAAAGCAGTGAATACCCTCTGAAATGATTCATAGAAATGGCAATAATTTAAATTTTATCTAAATTGTGTAAACATATAGTAGTAGGCTAAAAAATTCTCAACCCTAAACTCAAAAACATACAAAAAAAAAATCCCTAATCAGTGATTTTCCACTGCACTAGGGACTGTGAAGAATCTGTCTATGTAATCTTAATTAATTTTGTTTGATTTTATGAACTCTATTTATTACTATGACCTTTGGTTTGCTTTAAAACTTTCTTTTTATGGTAGAAAAAGGCAGTATCTTTGAATCTGAAACAGGAACATCAAAGACTGTCATCAAAGAGACAGGCTTTTCAAGAAGAACAAAAAGAGACGAATCACCAACCACATCAGAGGGCTGAGCTGAGCAAGTGAAGGACTGGAAAGACACGCTCTCCCTAAGGATGCTGAAAGGCATCCCAGCAATGGTGATGATACAAGAGGGAGGAGTTTGTTGTCAGATATTGTTTTTTGTACACATCTGTAAATCTCCTCAGTTGTCTGCAAGCAAAGCTACTGAAAGCTTAAGAAGGGCTTTAGTGAAGCAGACTAGTTTATGCCTTTTATTTGGTCAAAGAATTAAACCAAGGACCCTACTTCAGTAAGTTCTGAGTAGTGCATGCAAGGGGTTTGCAGTTATCCTACAGTGGTGTCAGGTCCAGCACTAATATCAAGAGCCAGGGAAATGGTCTGTAGCCTTTCAGAAAGGGGTCACTGGAAATCAACATAATTTTTGCACTCGAAGGTGTGCCTCGCATGCCAAAACTAGATGTGGTGTCTATGCTTCTGCTCTCATCATATGGAATTCACAACGTCCCAGTTGTCCTTTGGCAAAACAAGGTCATATTCCATATCCATACAGCTTCATTTCAGAGTGCTGTTTCCTGTCAGTAAGAAAAATATGCTTTGCTTTCTAGCAAAACTTAAAGCTTTTCATAGGCCAGCAGATGACTATCACTTTCAATCTCTATTGGTCTGGGCTCAATTATGACCAACAGTATAGTTCAGAAAAGGTTCCAGAATCTTGCACCCATTCCGATTGCTGTCCCCCTCCTCTGCTTTTTCTATTTCTGCTTCTGCTTTTTCAAATAGCTATAGATTTCCTTCTCTCTCCCTAGATAGCTGCCCAGATTTAATATAATCCGTTCATTGCAACACCAAAAAAACCCCCCAAAACCAAAACACAAACCAGGCAAAATCTAACAGAAATAGTCACTGTTGATTCTGTCATTTCCTAAAATCTGACTTCATAGCTTAGCTGTCTTACCAAGCTTTTAACAAAGCTTTACTTATGTAAGTTTGAGGGGGAGAAAAAACGCTTAAAATCTAAGGGGTGAATTTCTACTGAGCTGTATCAAGAGTTGCCATTTAAGGAAGCTGGGAAAACAGTTTCCTGGGAGAGTTCACAGCTTATTATTTAGTCCTCGTTCAGACTCATGGACACGGGATACAGAAATGCTCTCTCTCTTCTTTTATCTGTTCCATTATAATTGTGTTCATCTCCCAGTTCTTGAATCTTGCCCACTTCCATTCTTCCTTTCTGTCCAGTGCCTACCTCTGTCATCACTCCTAAATATGCCTCCCATTCTCTTTTGCCACTGAACAGAAGCTTGCTCATTTTTTTCTCCTTAATCCTTCCTCCCTTCAAGTAACTTCCCACTCTCTTGTTTTCATTCCCTTCCAGATCTTCTGTTTCAAATTGATTGTTCCCAGTTCTAGCTCTCACCATTGTCCTCTGCTTTGTCTTCTCCTCTGCACATCTCCTACCCTCAGTTCCTCACCCCTCTGTGTTTTGGTCCAACCTCTTCACATTGATGAGAAAAAAAGATGTTTTCTTGCATAGCTTAGAGCTTTTCAGAGGCCAGTAGATGAGGGCTGTTCCTTGGACAAGGAGATAGGGTGTCAAGTCCAGGCCATTGGCAGGAACAGGTCAGGAACATGTGAGAATTTTGCTACCAGATTTATATGTTACTACTGAACATAAACATGCGGAATTTGGGCCAGCTGTAGTTGATTTTTACAAAAATAGCAAGGGAGTCTATCCTTCAAAACAATGTTATACCCTGTTAAGTTACAATTTTTGGCTCCAAGGCTTAGAAGTAATAGCGTTTCTCAGTCAAAGAGCTGCTAGTATTTTACCTTTTTAACATGGGAAAAGCATACTTTTATCAGTAATCTCAGTTCTGTAAACACCTTAATCTTTCACAAACAAATAAATGATGCACCTGAGCAGGAAAAACAGTATTCTGAACGATTCAAGTTGTTAAATGTTATAGGCAGTTAATAACATGATCTAACAGTACAGTGTGCAGGGCCACCTTAGTCCTATAGGTGCACCTCTTACAGTGATAATGATTGCCTGGTATAGTAGGGAATTGCATATAGTCCTTGTAAATTTAGTACAATATCTCAAATGCATTTTCCGAAAGCACAAGTCCTTGGTGGTTGTAGGCTGTGCATCTCACCACTTTGTTTTCTCATCATGTCAAATCCTTCAAGTTAAGTGACATTACACTCAGTCTGCACTAAACAGTGCTGGTGATTCACTAGACTGCAGTCTTCCTTTTAAGTCTGTACTGAGCCAATACTCTGATAGGGGTTTATTAAAGAACACCCTGATGATGCGGGTCTAATCCTTTGATGGGGCCAACTGTTGGGATGTGACCTCTTTTTGATCATTTAACACTCATAGCAATTTTTCTGAAAGCCACAGTTTGCCACTTAACCTGGATATCTTCGACAAATTCCAGCTTAGGAACAGCAAACCGAAAACTCAAATCCCCAGATAGTTTCAGTGATAGAAACCAAGTTACTGTTTAAAGGGTTTATTATTGATGAAGACTTTAAGCAGTGGTTGTCCTCTACACCAGAGGTAATCACTTCTGGTGATTCCATCCTTTACTGAGTACTCATTACGTATCTGTTCTCCGCGTCTTAGGGGTGTTACAAGAAATAGTTATTTCAGTCATTGTGAAGGCACTGCAGACTTTTATGTAAGAGTTGCCATGTAAGTGTTAAGTATTATTGCATTGTTTGCAATGTTATTATTACATTGCTTTTTTTTTTTTTCTTCCAGTAGAGCCTCCAGCTAGCTCCACACTAGTTTAAAAGTGCAGTTCACAGGCACCTAGAAAGCAATTCTTTCCATGGGCTGGGAAAACAGGGCACTAGAATATTTTCATCTGTGAACCTGGCATATAAATTCATAATCACTTGACTAGCTAGAAAGCAGCATTAAAAGAAGCTTGTTACATTTCCTATTTTGTATGCAATAGACAATAACTATAAATCATATTTAGAAAATGAAGATGTAAAATGCCTTTCGGGAAAAAAAATAAATAAAGAGAACAGAGCTTGCTAGAATCTTTAAAGGAGACCAGTCTTCCAGAATGAGAATGAGTCATCTGTAATCACACATCACATTTTCTAAGCAGTTCTTTGTCAGGTGTATATGTTTAATTTCCTGCTGGGTTTTTAATTCTGCCAGATAATGTGGGGGTAAAAAGGAAAGATGTTTGAGTCATGAGAATGTTTTTGTTGTGCTCCCTTCCCTCCCCCTTCTCTAAAACTGTCATTTGGATGGCTCAAATTTTGGTCTGTTACAGTGGCAAACAGAGAGAGGCAGCTAACATTTGCAGCGATAGATTCAGACTACTTCCAGTATTTTTACTTTTCTGCTGCTAATTCTAACAGACTTTATTTTTTTTTTAATCGTTGTCCTAAAAAGCAATGGAACAATTCTCCTGCATCAGGGCTCCATTGCAAGCCATACATCTGCTACGGCCTCTGGCTATTTTAAAGCCACAAACCAGAGTGCAGGGAGCAACTGCAAACAAGTGTGTGACTGCAGAAAGCTGGACACTTCTCCAGCTGTTAGAAAGGCATGGTGGAGATGTAAGTTTGGAGGAGCTCTGGTGAAAGCCTCTCCACAACAACCAACTAGGGAAAAGTAAGGAAAGGTGAGTTCTCTCCCTTCCTCACACTGCAGTAAAATGTATTTGTTAGTAAGTGTTACGCACCTCTTGGATCTTTTGCACCTTTTACTTAAGAATAACAACCTCTCTAAAAAAAGGAACAAATTCAGGTATTTGTGTTGCTAAAATAACTTCCTTTGATCCTGCAAAGATTTAGAATTTTCTCAACTGTCAGAAATGATTGACTGTATGAAGAGTTGATCTTTTGACCACTCAGACCTGGACCATGACTGGAGTTTTCCATATTCCCTTTCTGAACATCAAGGAGTCAGACTGTAGCTGCTGGGGCAACCCTGAAGAAAGAGTATTTTCCTTGTAACAACCTTTTCAATAACTTAAATTATGATCTACAAATGGAGGTATTTCTGAATTGCTATGTTCTTTGCCCTTAATTTAAGTTTTATAGCTCCAAAAATGGTGTCTGGAATCTGGGTCTCTCTCTCACAATGCACGAATGGGAAAACACGCAGCAGCCTGCATGGACTTAAATCACTCTTCTAAATACTCCTAAGGCATCCAGCTCCCCTCTATGTACCTGAACAGGAGCCTCTCAGAATATTAGGGTGTATAATCCTCCAGTAAGTGCTAAGTAGGCTGCTGTTTTTCCAAGCAGAAAGAGCTATTCTTTTCCCTCCCCCACACTGCCCTCCAAGAAACGTGGTTTTCATAAGAGTAAAATGGAGAGTCTATTTCAAGTCTCTATAAAAGCACACACAGGGAATGAAAAAAAAAAATCAATATGAGCCCCTTTGGCAGCTGAAATTAGATGCTTCATAATGCTGTGCCAATCTTACTGAGCATCATATACCTTACCTTCTGTGCCTTTTCACTTCTTTTTGTCCCTTTACCTGTGGCAATAAAATACAATCTTGTTTTTTTGTTGGTTGTTTGTTTTTTTTTTCCGGTCAACTTTTTATATGCCTTAGGATTTTTTTATTAATAATCAAAAGAAAGGTCACATCCCAGATCAGTGGTTGGTATCCCTTTTTAATGAAATGCTCCCATGTCAGGTGTTCCTAGTTCAATTAGGTTGTCAGGGAGCATGTTTTGGTTATATCCTAAACAAAATAAATCAGTAGCTTTCATGAAAGCTCACTGCTAAGGAAGATGCACAGAACAGGCAGAAACAGTATGCGTGATAGGGTGCTCTGAGTCTGGCTGAGGGAACATGATTTTGAGATATTCCTGAATATATTAGCATTATACTGGTGAAATCTGTCCAAAAGGACTACTGAACTTTCAGTGACTGTGTAAAAGTACTTTTGGATGGCCAGCTGGAAAGAATGATGTCAAACACAACTTAGGAAAGACAACTTTACCAAGAGGGTGGTCAAACACTAGAACAGGCTTGCTAGAGAGGTGGTCGATGCCCCAAGCCTGTCAGTGTTTGAGGCATTTGGACAATGCCCTTAATAACATGCGTTATCTTTTGTTCAGCCCTGAAGCGGTCAGGCAGTTGGACTAGATGATCATTGTAGGTCCCTTCCCACTGAACCATTCTGTTCTGTCCTGTTCTGTTCTGTTCTGTTCTATTCTATTCTATTCCAACTTTAGAATATGCTGTTTAAAACATCCTATGTAGCAATTCTTCAGAGCTGCATGTAAACTACAACTTTTTCTAGTGATACCCAGCAAAAGACAATACCATTGAACATTCCTATGAGAGAAGAAGTGTGCTTTGGTGGTTATCTGTGACCTTTATTGACCTTCACAATCCTGATTAAATCAAGAGGCTGAGTACTCCATCTTGTTCAACATGCTGCCTGACTGAAGCAGTGCGGAGCAGCAGGAGAAACACGCTGAGGAACATCCCAAGGTTTTTCTGTCAGAGAAACAGAGAATGGTGCAAAGTCTGGGGAGAAAGGCAAGGAAACCCAGCTCAGCCCTTCCATAACAGAGCAGCTTCTGCGGGACAGGGCAGGGGAGATTGGTTAAAGCTGGCCAGTCTGCCCACCTTAGGATTAAGATGCAGAAAAAATCTTTTTCTGAGTGGAATAAAATTTAACTATTTTATGTACAGAAAGCCCTGATCATTGCCTTAACTTACTTTCTGTTTTTTCTTTTCTTAAAGAGAGAAAACAACCATTGACAAAGATTCAGAAAAGAAGGACTTGATGCTTCTTGTTACTAGGGCTACCAAAGAAGGCTATATAGAAGTTGATTCTAGTATGTTAGCATTTTTATTTGTTAATTTCAGTACATTGAACCGTTTAATAACATGTAAGTTTATTAACTGTTGTTACCAACAGCAATACAAGCTAAAATTCAATCCCTGTATTTCAGTCAGTTATCAGGTGACAGTGGTCTGAACTGCGGGCAAGGCAACAGGTGTACTCCCTGCATAGCCTATACCCCTGCCAAGGGTTACAAAATGTTGAATTCTGCATCTGTGACCTTTATGTAATGAAGAAGGTCATTTTAATGCTAGGACATCTGCACTAAGCCATATGGTGAGCTAGAAACGGTGTGATCACCACTCAAAATATGTTGCAGAGATAGTATTCTGGTGCCACATGCCCTCTGGTATCTTCAGGCAGAATCTTATTTATCATACAGTAAAAGCATAATCATTCGAAGAAAAATGACCTGCAGTACTTTAAAATACTTAAACAGAAATATTTGCTGCTGGATATGAAGATCACCTCATGGACATTACTCTGTTACATGCCCTCGCCTTTGGCTTGGGATGCACATTGCATTTGCTGCAATCCATCATAGGACCAGTGAAGCTAGGAGCTCTCACAAGTAATGAATTAATGAGGCTCATTAGAGAACTGTGGGTTATTTCTTTCCGCTCCTGTTTGCATGGCATCACGACGTAAGCCCGTGGTACGGCCCAGGTGCCAGTCAACTGGATGAGAAGACCCCAAATGGTGGGCACCCAGACAGGGAAAGTTTCTTCAAACGGTTGGTGTCCAGTGCACTGAACATTGTATGAACGTGGAAGGAACTGGCTTAAGTCTTAGGTTTGACCATGTATGTGTCTCTGTTTTTATAAAGCAGGAACTGTTCAGCCTAGTGATGCAGGATAAGAAGCCCCCCTGCACAGATGGGGTTGTTTTTTGGATGAAATGAGTGCTGGAACAGGGATTCAAATCCCAAATAAATAGTACTTGTGTAAGAACACAGTCCAAAATAACCAGGAGAGCCAGTTCGCTTTTTCTCAAAAGATGCCCTACTATTGTTAAGCGTATTAAGAGGATTAGAATCAGGATGTGCTGAACACATGTGAAACACCTGTGATAAATGCTCCGAAAATAACTCAGCAGTACAGAGCCCTTACTGGGTCACAAATTACTTGATTAGAGCTGGAAAAGCCAGGTTGTTTTTGTTTTTCTTTATCAAAGCCGTGATCATTTTTTCTTCCAGCAAACAATGCTCTAACGTTGAGTTTTAATGGTATTCTTAGCATTCAGATGCAGAATATAATATTTTAGTGATTGTCCTGTTTTTTCCTAACATTGTTATTCCACTGTTACATTTGAAAACCTTGATGAATGGATAAAATGAAAGAAAATGTGAAGTATTTCACAGAAAAAAAGAAAGCTCATTTCCAAAAGGATTCTTTGATTTCAGGAAAAGTTGCCCTTCCTTATTATAAAAAGACAACTTTTGATTGATCTGTAAAGTTTCTTCAGGTTAAGAGATTAACAGCTTTGTCTCAGTAAGGTAGTTTAAACTTGGCTCTGAAATGGGCCAGCAAAACTACCATCCTTTTTTTTGAAAGAATCAGAGATAATGAAGTAGATGACAAACAAGGATGTTGTGCTGGTTTTGGCCGGGATAGAGTTAATTTTCTTCAGAGTAGCTCATATGGGGCTGTGTGTTGGATTTGTGCTGAAAACAGTGTTGATAATACAGGGATGTTTTAGCTATTGCTGAGCAGTGCTTACACAGCGTCAAGGCCTTTTCTGCTTCTCACACCACCCCACCAGCGAGCAGGCTGGGGGTGCACAAGAAGTTGGGAGGTAACACAGCCGGGACAGCTGACCCCAACTGACCAAAGGGATATCCCATACCATATGACGTCATGCTCAGCATATAAAGCTGGGGGAAGAAGAAGGAAAGGGGGGACGTTCAGAGTAATGGCGTTTGTCTTCCCAAGTAACGGTTATGCGTGATGGAGCACTGCTTTCCTGGAGATGGCTGAACACCTGCCTGCTGATGGGAAGTAGTGAATGAATTCCTTGTTTTGCTTTGCTGGCGTGCATGGCTTTTGCTTTACCTATTAAACTGTCTTTATCTCAACCCACGAGTTTTCTCACTTTGACCCTTCTGATTCTCTCCCCCATCCCACTGGGGGGGAATGAGCGGGCGGCTGCGTGGTGCTTAGTTGCTGGCTGGGGTTAAACCATGACAGACATGTAGTTATGATGGGTGGCTTTCCTTTTCCCAAAAAGCTCATTTCCTGGAAGATAATTAATAATTAAGAGAAATTTGGACTTGATGTACAAAAATATGTCTTTCAGCATCATAATGAAAGATCGTGAATTAAATGTCTTTAGAGGAATAGTTTAGAAACATGAATAATCAACTAGCAAAACTTCTAATCTACTAATGAGATTCCCAGCGAGCTCTCCAAAGCTTTACCTCTTAACTAGGGACAGGGTTTTGTCCTGCGAGCTGAGGGTAATAAATGTATCTGCAGTCTTTCTGCTTGTGATGTCTGCCCTTACAGCAGAGGCACGTGGAAGTAAGCCTGAGTGCTACCCAGACAGGCAGGGTTCAAAAACTGGGTTTTAACAATTCTGCCTGAGCCTGCAAAAAACAAACTCCCCGTGGCTACTTTTTCAACTGAAAAATCCATCTAGAATATTCTGCAGCCGCAGCATGAGCCTGTCAGCCGTGGAAGGAAATGGGGACGGTTGTTACTTCCACCAGCTCCTTCCTTCGCAGAGTGCTATTTCTCAGTAAACACTAATAATCTCCCGGCAGCGCATGTAGACTTTTGGACAATAAGAGCATACTGCGGGGAATCTGCACTTCGATATTTCCCCTGAACTCTAAGAGAAGTCTCCCCACACACCGGTTTAACTACAGGATTGTATTTTCAGCATCTGTGCAGTCAGTCTCCGGTGAAATACTGTGTTCGAGAGACCCACTAATTTATTTCTGCTCTTGCCAACTGACTTACCCTGCATATTAATATTAACAATCATGTTTGTACAAATGGGTCCATTAATTCAAATTTCATTTCCTTTTCAATTGGTAATATAAGTAAAGAACAATAACCAATGCAGCATAATTTTACCCATGGCTATTATAAGTGGGTACACAGTATCATATTTATTTCCTTCTAAAAGCATTGCTTTTAAATGAGCAAAGAATATTACAACAGTGTTAGCTTTTCTCCTTCCATCAATGCATTGCAAAGATGTGGGAGGGTTGGGGAAGGAGAAGCCATTTAAACTCAAACTGGAGTTTGACATTGTTTGGGGGCCTGATCCAAAGACAGATCCCTCCAAGGGGAACATTTCCTTTTACTTTGTTAGGGATTGGTATGGGCCCATAATAAGCATTAACAAAGATGCCCCAGCAGACACAGAAAGAGAAAATGTTCTAGAAACTGCGCTTTCACTTTGCCGCAATAAACTGCGTTTGTATTTAACAGAGACATTATGGGAAAGGGAAGAAATGTATTACAAAGCATGACTGAAAAAATACTGTGAATTTCAACACCAAAACCCCCTTAATTCTCAATCCAAATCTCCTGTACCAAGAAAAATCAGCAAACATTCTTTTAGAAACTAAATTAGGATTATTTTTCAGATTAGGAGCACAGAATTGGGTCAACTGATAGCTGCAATCATACTTCAGTGTTAGATTGAACAGCTGGGAAGGCAATCAAGAAAGTTAAAACTACCTTTGGGAAACTCAAGCCGTAACACTTAAGGAAACAGAACGGAATTGTACTAGTTCTTGAGTTTTTAATAGGCAAGACCCTGAATAATGAGGAAAAAGACAATTAGATCCTTCATTACAGGCAAAATACTGAGAGGATCAGATGATATCGTTTCTATAAGAAAAAAGGGAGGTTACTGAGGAATTCCTGGCAGTATGACTAGAGTTTCAAAGCTAAGGTCATATAGATTCCCACATAGAAAATCCCAAGAAAAAGCACTTCAGACCAACATCAATACTGTCATTTTGTACGGTTAATATCTGTAAGCCAAACTCAGCACTTACATCCCATTGCAGCTGCTCCCACGAATCTGAACTATAAATTGTTTTTTTTCAGTTGGATTTGCTAAACACTGTCTATATTTTTAAAACTTTCCCAAGATGGGCAAAAAGCATGGCTTTCTAAAATGAAGATTTACCACTTTCTATGGGAAGCATTTTTACTATCTCCTACCAAGTCTATCCTAATATCCTCTTACCAGAATGGGATAAAACATCAGAGAGTGTACATCAAAAGAAATTTCCCAGTGGAGTAAGCATCTTCAAACAACTAATCTGGCCTCAGTGACTGGAAATATCCAGTGCCACAAAGAGATCCCTCCGGCACCTACTCCAGAAAGAAGCATTGCAAAGATAATAGAAATGAGCTGAGTGATTACCTTCCCGAGCAATCTACATATTTTACTTTTCCATATTGTTTAGTGATGATTTAGTAGATAATTTCTGAGGAACAGCTATCATGTAGCTCATAGCCTACCAGAGAATTTGGTAGTCAGTACCAAAATGTGATCATCTTTCAAGTTATCCTGGGTTTTTTTCCCTTTGAACTAGACCACTCTGAGAAATGATGTCAAACATTAACTCTTAATCAAGTAAATGCACTGGACGGGAGCTGGTCAAGCCTATTTACTTTCATCTAGAACTTAAAAAATAGAGAGAAATACTTGCCGTGGCTGTATGGTATGAAGCTCTGGGGGTAGGAGTCCTGCCCAAGGGCACGTCCAGTGCTCCACAGGGAGCAGGCTACAAGCTGGCACGTGATTTTATGGCAAACTTTTCTATGTGTGATGGTATTAGGTGCCATTAAGTGCTTCTCTCCTCTAACATTTATCTCCCTCACCGACACAGGCAAACACAATAAAAATTTAGTTCAGAAAGGCCTATGGGGCTTTACTTCATAAACATCTATACCAAATACCCCCTCAGTGTACCTCTCAGGCTTAAAGGCTTACTGTTAAACAGTAAAAGCATGTTATTACAGCGTGTCATGAAAACAGAGCAGAAGAGATCAAGGGTCTCTGCAATAGGAAGCAATTTGTGAAGCCAAATTCGTGGACCATCTGTGGTAATGCCCCATGCAATAGGGCAAGAAAAATGGAAATAAAACAGGTCTCAAATATCTAACCTGTGGAAATATTCTTTCCTTCCCACAAACGAGTCAGTCTCTTTAAACCGGAGCAAGCTACACAAATCAAGCCCCTGAGAAATTTTAGAAGCAGTAGGAGTACTCCTGTACCACTCCCAACAACCTGTCTCCAGTCTCCAGTGCTTCAAAAGAAAAGACAACTTCTCCTCTTTTCTGTTCCCCATCCTCTATTTCCCTCCAACCAAATTATGCATCCAGGGAAAAATTTCCCATATAGCTTTTTCTTTCTCATTCTCTCTGCTTCACCTTCCTTTTCAGTATCCCTTCATAATAATTCTTTTTGGAAATACCCTCTGCATTTTGATTTAACTTCCAGAATCAAAACCCCACTCTGAGTAAAAACTCTCTTTAGCATAAAGTTGGCAGACTTTCTCCCTTGCTGATAACAGGCATTTGGGTATGTTGCCAGCAGTTACTTTGATAACAGTCACACTATCTTACTGACAATTAACGTAGGCTTCCCTGTTAGACTAGTAATTAGGCTTTCAAAATGTCAGAATCTGGTCCAGGTTGAATATTCTGGATAGTAATTGTGAATAAATAAATCAAAAATTAAAGTTAATGGGAACTGAAAATATCTGGCTGAAATGCAGTCTGGATCCAAGTGTGATCCTGCTCCCTGGTAGGGATCACAGTGGGCTGGCCTGGCTCATCCTTGCGAGTGCTGAGGGATGGCCCCCTCTAGCTCACCTTGTGTTGCTCACCAGATGAATCAGGTATTTTTCACATGAGTAAAGACAACAAAATCTGTCACTGTGCAAGACAGAGCGAGATCTTTCTGAAGCACAAAGTGCCACTGCGGTGGTTCGTGTTTATTAGTAGTCTCGAGGAACACTGCAATTCAAATGGCTGGAATAAACCTCATCCTCCAGCTGCATACTAGTCGATGGCAGAAAGACAAAACCAGGAGCGGGAGGGCTCCCAGTGGTGCCCAGCTATGGAAGAGGACCTGCAACAAATTCCCGCTTACTCAAACCAGGAAAATCGATAAGGGGCATCTGCTATTGCCCTTTGTCCTAATAGTGTGCATATTTACAACACATGCCACTGAATCAAAAGAAATGTTCCTTATAAGTTTATCTTCCCTGGAGGATTTGGAGAGCAAAGCGGCTGCCAGTTGTTGAGGTGCACAGCCTTCCTGCCTCACGTGTCTCTGAGTCACCTCCGTTTTCAAAAATACTGATTTGTCAGGAGACAGACATTTAAGCAAGTTCTGCCGGCTAAGCTGTAAAACATGGCTGCCCTTTTTGACCCAAGCAGTTAGACAGAGGATTTTGGTTCAAAGGAAAATCTAAGATTAGACAGACATCTCTCCTATGCAACCTGTGTATTTCCGACTAAGGTTCCCTGGCCAAAACAAGAATAAAACTTGGGCATGAGGAAGTTCACAGCCCCTTTTTATTTAGTCCTTGCTCCTAAAATACTTAATCTTTAGTTTTCTTCTAGCTACTTATTTTTCTTAGACTCTCTAATGTTACTCCTGCCTTTTTTCACACAGAGGCAGAGAAATACACGTAAAACCCTACAAAAGAAGGAGAAATCCTTAACCATACCCCTTTATCAACATGTGCCCTGCAAGTATCCCAAGGATGGCTGTATCCCAGAAGGTGTTGTACCACCTCGGTGTTGAGTAAAAGATACCAAAGGTTATTATTTTTTTTTTCATTGTCTATTAATAACGAAGGATATGTACTATCAATGTCAGGGTGACTTAATCCAACCATAGCAACAAGTTTTGCTACTGTCTTCCAATTTAATACATTGGGAATAAGAAGGAGATTCTATTTCCAAGTTGTGTCAAACATAATTTTTCAGTACACATATAAAGGAAATCATAAAAAGCAGTTACAAACTTTCTCTTCTATTTAGAAGGAAAAAGATGTTCTGTGTTTTTTAATTTCAGATAAAATATCTCTGTTTTCAGTAAACTTTACATATTTCACTTTTAAATGAAAAACATGTTCTAGCCATTGAAAAATCATCAGTTTGGCAGCAAACTTATTCTAAAAGATGGAAGAATCTTTATTCTGAAACAGCAGAAATATTGTTTTTATTTTGTGTTGCTTTTCTTTTGAACTGAGCAATCTGGTTATTTAAAAAATAAACGAAGATTATATTTCAGCCTGCCATATTCTGCAGGCAAAAATATCAGAATTGCAAAGTACTGTAATCACTGGAAATGGGAAACTGGAGTTGATAAGCTTGGTTTCCCATATAATCATTTCAGGTGAGTTGGTGACAGCTGAAATCAAATTCTGGGGATGAGCAGATGAGTCTTTAAATGGCTGAGATGGCTGAGTTCCTCCTCCCTCTTCCCTGTGTATGCAGATTTAAGGGGAAAAAAAAAAGATATTTTAGGGGTTTGATAATACAGCTTTTAAACCAAACTGTCTTTTTCATCTTTGCTAACGTGTTTGAGAAGGAGAGGGCTCTTGATTGAGAAAATAGTGTAAAATCCAGACTCCATTTTGAAGCACAGCTTCTTCCCCTCTGTTTCAAATACCATCTCCATTGCTTTTTTTTACAAATACATTTATTTGTTGGACTATGTGTGTGTTGGAGTGATAAGGAGGTCCTGGACTTGTCAGTAGGCTAGAGGGCTGAGTGCTCCTGCTAGGAAAAAAAAAAAAAAAGAATTATTGCTAATGGGTTTGATTTTAAGTTTTTTAGTTTTAAGTTTTTCAGTTTTAAGTTTTTCAGATTTTTCCACAAGCTTCTCTACAGCAAGAAGGGAAGGGAAGGGAAGGGAAGGGAAGGGAAGGGAAGG
>NW_008825108.1:3069521-3082669 GCF_000699105.1 Pygoscelis adeliae
CAGCTGTGGCAGAGCTGAAAACGCACAATTTATGTTTGATAACTCTTCATTTTAGGTAGAGTGGGTTAGTAATTTCTGAGGTCAGCGGAAGAGGTGGTCATGAAGGTGAGGGGCTGGAAATCATGACTCTGGACATGACAAGAATTTGGGGTGAGGAGGGGGGGAATTAGAGAAACCTGGAATAAACATTTCCCTCCTGAAAAAGGGATTTTATTTTTTTTTCAGGTAGAAAAGCAAAGGGAATAAAAGAGAATAAAGGAGTGTTTGAGGATGGAAGCTGTGACCCAAGCACCGTTAGCAACACAGTAGCTGCTCTGAACTAAATCTGCATTTCTCTTATCCTATTAACAGGGAAGGCCGGGTTATATTTACCGCTTGCTCCAATTAAAAAGCAGCACAGAGCAGCACCACCTCCAGCAGAGGTTGGGGGTGAAGCCTTTGCCGCAGACTCTCTGTGCGGCTACTGCTGTCCTCCCCTCCTTCCTTGCCGCCCACCGATGACCCGGGGAGCCCCCTCATCATCCTCCGCCATGGGCCCTCACATTTAACCTTTCCTCACCGGCTCTGTGACCATTTGGACAGGAAAGGTGGAAAAAAGTCTCTCCTCACTGAATTGTAAACCACAAAATGGGTGGCCAGGGGAGAGGGTCAGAGGATTATCTTTAAGAGTATTGTTATGCCACCTGTGATTTAGGATCTTCAGGAAGTAGCAGAAATTTCCAGGGACGGCTTGACACACACAAATATCTCCAGTGAAGGAAAGGAACAAGATGCAAACACTGCCACAAAGTCCCTTTTCTGCTTCTTGCCTGCCAGCCACAAAAAAAGCTGTAATGAGAGTGAAGATCCTGGAAAAAGATCATATGCTTCCAACCTGGAAGGACCTTTCTCATAATTTCCAAAATACAAGGGAACATGCTAGACCATTCAGTTGGATTTTCAATTGCTAAAAAGCTTCACTTTCCATGTCAACCGGGCTGACTCTCCCGGGTCTTCTCGAGGGGCTGAGAGCTCCTTGTTCCCTCTTCAGTGTGCCACTGGAGCTGGCAGCCACCCTCATGCACCAGGTTTCTTTTATTCCATTACACCCTTTATTTTACACCTAGGATTAATTAATTAACATTAAAGATTGCCCATTAAAGGTGCATTATTACACCTCAGTGGGGGCAGCCCAGGGTGGGATAACTGAGCTCGGTTCTTACTCAGGCATCTGAAGGGACCATGCAAATGCGCAGAGTAAGGCACGGGGGGATCAAGCGAGTATCTTGCCCTGCAAGCCAGTGTGAGATTTAACAGCCTAATGAAGTATCTACAATGCTGCTCAGCGCCTACCCTGCTGGGGACCGCAAGGATTGTGCTGGTAAGGAAAATGGAGGCAGGGTTAGGCCCGACGCCAAAGGCTTGTGGACCAGGATTAGCGCACACAGTCTTCTTTTGCAGCTCCTTTAAGAGCCAAATTGGCCATCTCACTTATTTCTTCTCTAGTCCAGCTAGAAGATATTAGAAACCACACGTTTAAAATAAAGTTCAGTAGAAATTCCAACGCGCATTCGCAGACATAATTTCTTATGAATGGGCTGTGATCTGGCTGTGATCTCTAACAGAAGATGGCTGCTGTGTCAGACTTGGACGAGCAAGCCCATCCTGATTACCCTGGTCTTGTTACGTGAGAATTTGCAGCATATTTCCCCTGAAACAAAGAAACACGGCATGTAAGCCAGCCAGAGACCGGCACACACTTCTCTCCCGGAGCTACTGAGTGTTATTATCTTGGAAGGCAGCACTGCCATCTGGGGGATGGAAAAACAATATTTCAGTCACAGTTCAGCTACCGTGTTGGGGGGGTGGTGGAAACACGGAAAAATAAATAGAAGCCTGCAGTAGTTCACAATGATTTTCTTACAGTATACATGAATCAACAATCCCCTCTTGGATTATTGCTTTCAAATTGGGTAACATTATTTTTCACTTTAATACAAAGGTTCTACCCTTCCAGAAGCATAAGTGGGGTCTTGCCTTTTTAATGTTTATATCATTTAACAATTCACTACATGGTGCAAACACTCTGTAATGAATTCCCTGTAATTCCTTGAATTACAGTATTATTCCCTTTTTGCTCACTTATACCAGTAAACAAGGGCAGAGGTGATTTGCTGAGCCCAGCTAATAAACTGTTCCAGAAGCCAGTCTGCAGTCTTTGAAATTTGTAACAAATAATAATGCAGACATTACCATACTCATGTCTTTTGACGTCCTACTGAGCCTACTGTCATATTCTTTACACACAGCATTTATTCTGAAACATGTGTCTTATTCCTGGGAAAACTGCTGTCCTTTCTTCCCTCTCATCTAGGTCTGTCAGGATTTCCGTCTGTTTCACTAATAGAGAAATTGCTGCACATACTTACATAGCTAATTATTTCTCTGATTTAGCCTAAAGTCCTTGTAGAATATAGAGCTAGCAGTCTTAAAAAAAACCCCACAACCTCAAAAACACACCAAAAAACCAAACCCAAAAGCCAGCAACGTGATTTATCAACAATTATGATATGCTGGCATGGAGCCAGCTGCATCCGATATCCTAAATTGCCTGTATGTTTTCTGCATAGGCATGTTCATAGCAAGTGTGATGGCACAAGGAGCCTAAGCCGACCTGAGACCACATGGAGGCCAGAAGGGTGATTCCAGCTCCTGCTCTGCCCTAAGCCTTGTGCTTCCATCTTTTCATTGTGTTGGCTCAGCCAAGCAAATTGACCTTGCTGAAAACTTTGTGTTTTGTTTTTTTTTTTTTCTTAAAGTTTTCCCAAATGAAGGTTAGCCTTCAGCCAGATCTGTTCTCTGCTAACACTGGCACAAGGGAAAGCTGAGATCCTGCAGTTACAATTGCTATTTTGACAGGTGGTAAAAGATATGCATCTGCTTAAACTGAGCATGAAATGACATCCTCCCATATGCAGTTTACAAATCTAATAATTGAGTCATATTTGAGCTAGCATATTTAAGTCCAGAAGATTATTGCATGAAAATTCCGATAGTCAGTGAGTTTACTAAAAGAGCAAACCCTTTTTTTTTGGTCTGTAAAGCATACTATAAGTCCAAAACAACATAAAACTGAACAAGACTTTTAAGATTGAAGGCAGAGATTTTTATGTAGATTCTTATATAAATAGATTATATAAGCACACCCAAATGGATTACCCCAAACAATATTATTTGAACTGACTCACTACTTATTTTTTATTTGCCATTTAACTGCAAATGACTGTCCTCTGCATGAAGCCACTTTCTTTTTATATCATTTACTATTTTAGTGAGCCCATCTATCCTACCTCTGCTGAAAGGATTCTCCTTCAGTAGATAGAAAGCATTTTTAATTCTGTCTTACGGACCTTCATTTTTACACAGTTTTCATGGTGCAAAGCTTCATAATAAATGCCAAAGACCCTCTTATGCCGATGTTCATGAAACACATCTGCCGTCAGACGGGTGTTACTTACCCACGGGATAGAAATGCTTTGGTGCAGCATTTCTGCTCTCAAGCTGTTTGGCAGTTTGCTTAAGAACGAAGCGACCAGAGGGTGGCCCTTGAGCCATGTGCAATTCAAGTGTGACTCCCCAGCACAGCTGGGTCCAGCTGTTCCAGCTGTGGGAGCCTCCAAGCCCTCAGCTACTGGGAGAAGTGATGCAGGAGGGACAGCTAAGGTCTGCCCTCACAGCTGAAATCCAGCCTGCAAGATGACTAGGAGCAACTGCCTGCCCTCTTTTCTCATCTCTTCTGTAAATACGGAAGGGGCTTTGTTGCTTGGCATCATGTGAAGTTTTTGGAACCTGACATTAAGGCTGGCCACCCTTGGCCCATAGCATCTTGAAGCAAATTATTGCATATTTGTCATACCACAGATAACTGTTGCTACTGACGGCTGCCAGAATTTTATGTACTTTTATGAATACCAAATTTTGCTTTAATGTAAGACATAAAAAATTTTGTATTTATACTGAACAACAAAAAATACCATTCTGGCCTTCTAGTCAACTATTTTAGGAATAAAAATTAAATGTACTTGATAAGGTCCTCAAGAGGTTTGTTCATTCTTAACCAAGCCAACAACATTCCCTTTCAGGTACAATAAAGCAAGCTTTGGTCACTTTACACAGAAGCTAGTGTGTCGAGCATTAAGACTGCATAGCATCCTATCATCTCAGGTCAGCTTAATGGCTTTTTCTTCTGAAAATCTCAAAGCACTTATGAACCCAAGAAGATGCAGGTGATGTATCAAAGCTGCCCAGGGGTTTTGGACACCCAAATCTCATTAATTATAATGGAAAAATGGGCTTCCAACCCCCAGAGGCAAGTCTGAAAACCTCAGCCAGATGGTATTGTTATTAAAGCACAGAACTGGGATTTAAAAGCTGCTGTGAAGAGCTTCACAAAGAAAACAGTGCTGTGCACAAGAGCAGTTAGCATTACTGGATTTACAAAAACCAATACAGGTGCATGAGTACACATTTCAATATCAGCTGGTCTACATTTAGCAAAAACCTAAGAGCATGGGCACACAAATCCATATATTTTTTATTTTTCTTGTGTCCTGTTACATCCCTCTAAGCCAATTCCTTCCTGTCTGCTGAAGTTATTTTGCTACTGCAGTAGCACCCGTGGAAGTGGCTGATATATGTCTGGGTTTTATATTCATACTTTAAAACAAGTCCAACCATCATTATCTACTGAGGGGAATCCAAATAGAAAGAGATTATGTATTTTTTTTCCCCACTGGTACTTTTAAGGTTTTGTTTCAACCCGGTGAGTGCAACTTATTATGAAAGCTGGAATCACTTCAGGATGGACTACAAGTCAATGTGTATAAAGGCTTTTAACAGCTGAGGAGAAGAAATAAAAAAAACTAAAAAACCACCTTAGATCATTTTAAAGTGGATGCATCAAATACCTATTCAGTAAAATAAAACAGCCTCATGTTCTCTGCTTTGTGGGAATCAGGGAATCAATAGGAATAGAAATACTGAGTATAGACAAAGGAAAAGCAGAGCAAGGAGGAAATTGTAGTTTGCTTTCAAATCTAGATTTTCCTTTAAATTACACAGGCCTTCCACAAAATATCGTGGAGTGACCAGCCAGAGACAGATGCAGCCACGTCCTAATCAGCACTTGAAGAACTGCTTGCTGTAAACACAGACACTAAATTTGCTTGTGACAGCATTCATTTTCATTTGACAACATTCCGGCCCTTTAACCGGAATAAAAGCTCACAGACAGTCAGTGATAGCACAGTTCTTGAGCCGCTGCAGTTTTACAGAGTGGAAAGACATTTCCTGCTGGAGACCAGCAGCAAACTCTGGGAGCATCAGGGGTTGTGTTATTCATAGTCCATACAACTGTTGCTCCCCTATAACCACTATAAAAGAATAACTCGAGTTATGTCTCAAGGATTGTATCTCAAGTATTTGTTAGATGTCTACGTCCTTATCTTTTTATAGCAGAGAGCCTGTTCTCTTTTCTCCATCGCTCCATATTACAGGATATTGCTGGACTCTCAAAAATCACAGCCAGAGGAAGCTATCTATTTGAAAGAAAACTTAGGCATTACATTTCAGAAAACTTGTTTTGGCTTGGGGTCAAAGCATTCATAATCTACCTGTTCTGTTCATCCTCCACACATTCAGGATCCTTTGCTCACTCCTTCTGAGTCCCAGCCGTGGCAGGCAGCATCTTGTAGGACAGTGGCTTCCAGGGTCTTTGAAGTGACATCTTCTTGCTGGGAGTTGCATTTGCTCTGAAAATGAGGGACCAGTGAAGGTGGCAAATCACAGGTGGGGAGCAGTGTTTCACCTGGCGTTACATGCAACATTGAACCCTTTATTCGGAAAATATAAAAGGGGTATGTGATCCTGCGGAGTTAAATGGAGTGGTCAGCTCATGGTGTACCCTTCCTGAGGAAGCTGAATGGTTGTGGAATAGGCTCAAAACTCCCAGTGGAAGTACTGAAACCAAGTCACAGCTATAAACAGCTGCACCTATAAAGAATTCTCACAGGAGCTAGGTTTAAAGCACTGCCAAATTTACACAACTGCAGTAAAGGAGCTGTTAAAGGACTTTAGGAAACAGAAGCAGAAAGTATCACCAAGCAGCAAAAGAGCCTCCAGAGAAGTAGCCACCTGAAGGAGAAGTGAGAGAGGAAGGAAGTGGGACTTTTGATCCTGTCCCAAGAGTGGTGAGGAAAAGAATGGAGAATGGGGAGCAGCAGAGTCTATAGAGAAGCGTCAGCACCTGATAACTGTTAGGGTCAGAATATGGGGTTTGACAGGCCTTTGGCCTGACCCTCTACAGCTGCTCTTTTGTCATTTACTGTTGTGCCAAGATCTGCATACTTGTACTAGTTAGTGAGAGCAAAGAGGATGAATTTATACATCTATTTACTTCCACCTTGGTGGGTCTTTAAAGAATTCAGAGAGGTCAGTGTTCTGAGTAATATGGGGCTTAATCAAAATATGAAATGGATGGGCAGTTCCTGAGAAACAAGGAAACTCAAATGCAAGGGTTTTCTTAGAAAAGATTTATTGAGGGTTACCCTCAGGTCTGTCCCAGGAAGTATGACAGTGGGGCCATGAAAGGAGCCAGCCCTGCAGACTGTTCAGACCAAGCAAGACTCAAGAGCTGATGAGACCAGAACAGTGATGACCCAGTAACCTGGTCAGTAGGGGACATGCAACTGATATCAGTGGGACAATATGTGGAAGGAATGTTACAGTTTCCGTGTTTGGGTTTTTGTGTGTTTTTTTTTTTTTCCAAACCAAAGGTTTTCTCATCCCCACATTTATAAATTATATGTTACTTTCTCTTAATATACCATATAAAATAGATGGGATGTTTCACATGAACAGGTTTATAATGGACACGCTAATGCTGCCTGAACTGTAACAGGGGATAGCTATATAGAGGAAAAAACCCAACTCACAGAGGAAAAAAAAGTCCTCCACCTTTGCCTTATCTTGAAAGGCAGCAAGAGAAGCCTTTTTCCCCCCTTCTTATAAGCAGCCTTACCTGAGGCCATTCTTCTAGTCACACTGCGGGGGAAGAACCTAGAGGAGCCATCACATGTCCCAGCCTGCCCTTTCTAATATGCATCCTTTTTTGTTAAGGAGGCAGCTTTAACTGAAAATATGTCTGCTTGAGAAAGAACAAGGGTCATGAACTTGCACCACAGTGGGAGCCTGCAGGAAAGAACTGGCCTAGCTTTGTTAAAATGCCTTTCTCCGTGAGCCGGACATCGTCTCTGAAGAGTTCAGTCCTGCTCATATGCACATCACCCCGCCACCTCCTGTTCCCAGCGGCTCAATTGTTTTGTGGCTGGTCCAACAGAAATAAGTCCAAACAGGATGCCTCTTAAAGACAGCTTTCTGATGAAGGTGAGACAAGGCATGAGGTGGGGCACAGACCCTGCATGCAGGGATGCCCGTCATCCTTGGTGCACAGCCAGCTCAGTTCATCCCAGCCACTGGACGGCGAGGCATCTTGCAGATGCCCATGTTACAATTACTATTTGTAAAACTGTCCTAGCTTATGCTCTCCTAGTAATTTTCAGTTGCATGGTGGCATTTTGCCCAAACAACAACAATAAATAATCCAACACACAAGGCTGCAAATCATAAACTAAGGATTAAGGCTTCCTTAGACTGTGAAGTTTACAAAAGCAGGGGAAGAAAAGAGGAATAAAATTCATGGTCCCATTACCAAATCTAGTGCTAATTGTACTGGCTACAGCAAAGCTGAAACTTGAAGCAAACGTAGTCTCAGAAAAAGCATTTAGTCCTCCACTGGATTGGCCTCCTCCTTTTTGTTGATTAAGTAAGCTAACCTGTCCCCTTTAAAATAATTTAAGCCCTAACCCAACTAAACGTGCCATTTAGAGACTTTTATCCTGAAACTGAAAGGATTCTTTATTTCCAAAACCTAACCTTTTCCAGACTCTGAAGTGGACGACTCCTCCTTGTTACGTGGGTATAACTGCAAAGCCCCACCGCCACCGCAGATGGACTCACCTGCGACAGACCTGCCTGCAGGAGGCCTTTAAAAAGAGATCTGTGCTCCTCAAATGACCAGCGAAAGCAGCAGGGGGATTAGTGACACCTCATTTCTCCTGTCCGCTACAATCAGCTAGGGACTCGGAAAGGACAGCTTTATTTTTTTGAAGCCTAAGTTGTGTGGGGTAAATTGATTCTTTTACCCTAAATCTTTCTCCAGTGGTAGGAGCTGAACTGATTTCCTCCAGGTCCCCAGGAGTGTCATAACAGGTTGTCCGTCATTCCATTACGCTGCTCCTGACACCTCTCGCTGATGGCAGAGGCAGCCCCATTTACCTGGTGTTTTTTTTCCAACAGAGAAACCACAACACATATAAGTCAATCGCAGCCCTTTGGAGGTTAGCAGCAGGAAGATAAGAACATTGCTGCTGAATTACAGCTATTCTAAAGAAATTTATTGTCCCCCTGGGTTAATACTGGAGGGCCAGCTTGTTAAATGGTGTAAGTCAGCACAGTCACAATTTTACCTAAGCTTCTAAAGAAAGGGTTTTGTTGCCACTCTGAAGAGATGCCTGACCCCTATCATGTATTTCCATGTATCAGTCTTGTAAACCATTGCCAGCTGAGAGCACAGTATAAATTTTGATGATGAAAAGCTTCGTGTAAACACAATGACCGGCAACATGGCATCCGCTTTGCTCAATCAAAAGCGAACGTGATGTATCCAGCATAACCCAAAGTTACTGTGAAAAGCAAACACATTTGTAATTCATCTGTTAGAAGAGCAACAGAAGCAAATTAACTGACTGCTACCATCTGAGAAATAGGATAGAAGCATTTTAGTTGGAAGCAAAGTTCATATGAGATTTACTTCATGTTCAGCTTATCAGTTTTATTGTCTGAATCTGAGAGGTCCTGGTTCGACAATGAATTCAAGTGCATTTTTAGACTTTGCTAAAGCAAACAGAACCCTTGTAAAGCCTTTGGGCTGCCAATCCGTAATCCAGTAAGGCAGCCTTTCCATTAAAATTCAGTGGTTACGTCTACCCTGGCCTTTGAGGGCCGCCTCCGCCTGCCTCTCAAGATAAGGTGCAGTCTGTCCTGACTGTGAATTTGCCCCCTTTGAAGCATCTGACACCCCAGGTGCCTGAGCGTGTCTCGGGCTTAGGTGGCTTAGGATGCCATGAGCTGACTTCTGATGTTGCCAGAGACTCCCACTGAGCCTGCGCGGAGATAACTGCACTCGCTGAGAGCTGGGGGAGGCAGAGAGAGTAGGCAAAGCTGCCCTTAGCGGCACCCGTCAAGAGCTGTGCAAGCAAAACCAGCCTCAGAACAGACCCCTCTTGAAAAGGGCTGGACTGTAATAATTTAAGCCTAAATTAGGAAAGTAGCTATCAAATTAAATAAAGACATGATTCTAGTTAACCAGATCTGTGGTTGGTTAAAAATTCAAGGCAGGCATTTTCCCTCTGTAGTTTTGCAATCTAATTTGAAAGACTTTTATTCCCTCTCTGCTCCACTTCACCCAACCGTGACGGTCATCAAACAGAAGTTGTTCAGCCTCATTGCATGAGATGAGCTGTCTGGCTCACAAGCAGGCAAACCCTCTCCTCCCCTCCAAACTCTTTTGTAACTAAGCTATTGATCACCCTTTTTATTACAATAGTTTAAAGGTGTAGAACAGTAAAACAGTAGCACGGAGCTGTAGCAACCGCCTGGTGACTTTGTCACGGGGTGGGGGAAACAACAGGGGGCGGGGGGATACAAATTTTGAAATGCAGATTAATCACAATTGTTATTCTAACAGAAAATTTCCATCTGTGCTTGTACCTAGTTCTCATTTTATGTCACTGTTGTTATCATTCCCTTCAGCTAGGAAAGGAGGAGTCCTGGGTTTTGATTCAGGCTTCTAATGAGAGAAGAACAGAAACCTGCTGAAAAGAGCAGAAGGTACCCATATGGGTGAGAGCAGTAGCCAGATAGACAGTGGTGTAAATTAAACTGCTACATCTAATCCTTCAAGGAAACTGGGTCTGGGAGGGCTCCTAGGATACTATTGCAAGGAGCAACTCTAACCACTGATTTAGAATGTAAAACCTGATGCTGCAGAAATAAATAAAACCTGGTGGAAGAGAAGGAGGTGTGCCAAATGATACAGTATCTTTAGGAAATAAAGAAATTGAGGTGAAGGTGCTCATATAACCTGCATTAATGATGTAATGACACATGAGGTAAAAGACAGAATAACACGGACAAAGCAGATTTTTGTTTGTTGCAACCACTTCAGGGAAGGATAGTAGGAAGCCTGTACTGAGGCAGTTTTTTTCTAGGAGAAACTGTTATAGACTCCTAGAGGGAGATCTGGAGGGCATGGAAGTGAAAGCATCAGACCTGAGGTAGAAGCAAGGTACCTGAATTAATCAGTCTGCGATGATAAGTTGCAAACAAGGCAAAAAAGACAAACATGACCCAGTATCTCACATCAACAAGACAGTGTGCTGGTCCTCAAGGAGTGCTCCAGCATCTCTAGAACCAAAGAACAAGAGTTCTGTCCTTGGTATCACTCACTGCTGGTTCTATATTTATGCAGTGAAGAACCAATGATAATAAAATTGTGATGAAATGAATAGATAACAATCGGCAGAGAAAAATTCCCTATTACAATAAATCTGTCACAATGAGGTCAGAAAATTATAACCTATAATTTACACAGAAACCCATTGCAGAAGATATCCTGGTAAAAAACAGCAGGACAGAGATATGTTATACATTTTAATTTTTCTGTATGCTTCACATAACATTTTCCTAGCAGGACCTCATCTGCAAGACAGACATTTTTATTTCCGTATGTTCAAGATACCTGACTCACAATGGAAATGCTGCAGATCGAGCAGATGCAGTATACTTTTCCTCAACTGGCAGAGGCATCGAAAACTTGAGCTATTGGAAGAGACTAGCAGAACTTGGCTTGTTAAGCCAAACTATATGAAGGACGAGGGTGGATAAGACTCCTATCTATTAATACATAGGGTGGGGGAAGAAAGAATAAATGCAGAGACACAGGAACTTTTTAAACTCAAAGGCAGTACTGGCACAAGAATAAATGAGTATAAAGCAGTCATGAATATATTTAGGCTGGAAATACGAAAAGGTTTCTAACCATCACAGGAGTGAAGCAGCTTTATAAAAGGAAAAAAAGAGGTCAGAAACTTAACTAGTGTTTAAGACAGAGCTTAAGAGCTATTGTTTAATGAATGGAATTGAAGACAGCAGTAGTGAGAGGAGAATAAACTCAATATGAAAGATTCCTTCTACTTCACTTTTTGCTATAAAAATCCCTTTGATTTTTTTCTAGAGTGCTAGATAGAGATTGAAGAAACACATTTTCTTTAATTATCACCTGTAAGTTATTTTCTAAATTACAATAATAGGAACATGAAAGGACACTAATTAAAATGCAAATGTCATGCTAATAGTCACCCTTCTCTCTTATCTTTTCATTTGCCATAGCTTAGAATTGGTATATGTGACACCAAAGACAGAGATCTAATGAGCAATCCAACAGTTTTATTTGTTTAGTATTTGCTGGATAGTAACACAGTGTTCTAAGGAGAGATAAATTACATCCTCTGATGAAGAAGGGATAGAACTTACTTTCAAGACGTGTCGGATCATTGCCTTGTTGTAAGGATCATTGTCCCTGGATAAGTGATAAATAAGAATCAAAGTGCTCCTTCTCTGCACACACACACACCCCCACCCCCCCCAGGCACTTCCCTTTATGAATCATAGCATGGGATACCACAGGAAACCTTATGGTAACAAAAAAATTCTTACTTGCTCTTACTGCTCTGATGGACTGATGTCCCATATTACTAGGATAAAACCAGGCAGAGGTTTGCCTTAAGTACTTTATACTTAACTCTACGGACACAGCTATCTATTAGCTTATGCACGCACACACACACAAAGAAGACATTAACCCATTTCTAGATGCCCTCCCTCATCCCTTGCCTTGTCACTAGATTTCAAGTATGAAACACCTGTTGTAGAAAAGCACTTGTAGGAGAAATCTTCTCTTGATATGCCAGGCTGTTTCACACAACCTTCTCTTCACATAACAGAGGTTCTAGGGCAATACAGAGACTTTCCTTAGAGAGGCAGCATACACACCTGGGCATAACATGCAAACGTCTGAAAGCCACTGCAAATTGATATACCCTCTACCCTCTAAAATAAATGGGGTTTTTTTGCTCTTCTATAAGTGTAGAGTCCACCAGGGATGAATGGAGCATTGTTGATTTAAAACAAAAATTTTATGCTTAAGTACCACTGAAATCCAGTCAATGTCTCTAATTGTCTTTAGAAAGCCAATTGTCTTATCTTGTTCTGCACATTCAAGTAGTTGTTTGCATAAGTAGCACATTACACAATTGTATGGGTATAACTGTAATACTCTCTTAAACTATTTTAAACTGTATTGAGAATCTATTTATGCTGCTTGATGCAAAAAGCAGATAACTATGTACGATGAGGTTTTGAACAACCTCCATCAAATCCTAGGAGGCATATTAGAGAGTTAAGAGTAGAGCCTAACAAAATGTCATAACAAGAAAAACAATCACTTTATCCATAATGTCTATATTACTTTCATAGTGCTTAGTTTAAGTGCTTCAACTTTTGTTACTACCTTCTCAATGGATTATAATCTCAGTGTTCACTAGACCATTTTTGCTAATGTATCAGTGGAATCACTGATGCAACAGTTGTATCTATCACTAATAAATAAAACTGTGAGTCTCAAGGAAATAGAAAATCCTGGAATTAAGAAAATCAGGAAATATTAATAGAGCCTTCCACCATCTCTTGAAAGAAGCGTTGACATTGTCATAGAATCATAGAATCATAGAATCATAGAATCATTAAGGTTGGAAAAGACCTCTAAGGTCATCGAGTCCAACCATCAACCCAAGACCACCATGCCCACTAAACCATGTCCCTAAGCGCCTCATCTACACGTCTTTTAAATACTTCCAGGGATGGTGACTCCACCACTTCCCTGGGCAGGCTGTTCCAATGTTTAACCACTCTTTCAGTAAAGAAATTTCAGT
>NW_008825108.1:3083207-3104326 GCF_000699105.1 Pygoscelis adeliae
TCATAGAATCATAGAATCATAGAATCATAGAATCATTAAGGTTGGAAAAGACCTCTAAGGTCATCGAGTCCAACCATCAACCCAAGACCACCATGCCCACTAAACCATGTCCCTAAGCGCCTCATCTACACGTCTTTTAAATACTTCCAGGGATGGTGACTCCACCACTTCCCTGGGCAGGCTGTTCCAATGTTTAACCACTCTTTCAGTAAAGAAATTTCAGTCATCATGATCTTCAGGGAACTAAAGGATTCCTACACAAAACAATATTTAAGAACAGGCAAATTCAAAACCTAGTGCTACTTACCAAATGTGAAAGGCATGCAGAAAAGAGAAAAACTTTAAAACAGAAGCATCGCAAGACCCAGAGCAGAATGGCAGATGAGATGGCTAGGTTTTAAACAAAACACCGGCTAGCCTTCTCCTTTTCAGCTCTTCCTTCATGCAGCAGAAAGTGGCTGGAAGAAAACCTGAAAGCCAGGAAAGAATTCCTGAAAGATTGATAAGCAGACCGCAGAGGAAAATGTCAGTGGACCTAGTGTAGTAGAAAATATTACTAGTTAATGAATGAAGAAGGGGTTTAAGAAATTGTTGACTCCAGTGGGAGCGAAGGAGTCCCTCAACTTCCAAGTCACTGGTAAATTTGCCCTTGAGGCTAGTGGTGGGGAGGGAAATGAGGGGACCACTTCAAGGGAATTGCTAGAACAAAGAGCGGGCACTGCTGCAACCACCCTGAGCAGTGCTTTGGGCCACAGATACAATGAAGATGATTGCTGTAGCTGAGACAAGGACCTAGAATAAATTATACTGGAACTCAGAGGTTAACAAGATTGCATCAGGCCACATTAAGCCCCCTCTTCTGGGGACGAGGAAGTTCAGTGCTGTACCTTTATGGAAATGTTAACCTTTATTCTCATGGGGGCTAATGGGATAAATTTGGCTTAGCTGATCTGTGGGGAGCACCTAATTGATTTTGTCTTAATGTGTTATAGCTTTGCTGCCTGTTTCCTCCTCTTCGGTTAATGTCTTCTCAAATAGTACTGTTGACTGTCCTTTCACAGGACAATGCAGAAGTGCTCATCCCTCTTCTTCACTCAGACACTTTTGGCTGGGTTTTACCTTCCTGTGCTGCTCTAAATTCTTAAAAATTATGTGTTTGGCTTAATTTTTAGTTTGTCTCTTGCATCCACCCTGCGAGAGAAATGTTTTGAATAAGCTGCAGATTAGCTGTCTGATTCCCTTATCACAGGGCCATGCACTCCTCCACTTTGATTTGTATACACCAGATTTGCAGATTTAGTGGCGTATTTCTCTGCTGGAGTGGACAAAAATCATGCAACTGCTTTGAAGTAGATGCTACCGTGAATGGTACAGATTACTGGAGTACAGAAGTCAGAACAGTCATTCAGATGACTAATGATCTGGTATACAGCCAAAACAGTTTTCCAGGACATCCTCATCAGCACTTTTATACAATGATCGTAGAAATTGCTTTCTTTCTCTTGCCAAACTCCTTTTATACTGTTACAAGATCATTAATAGAGGTCCCTTCGGTACTGAAGAGGCCATGTGATTGAAGTTAAACCTGAACCACAACCACGACAGAAATCTATTGCTATCCTGAAGTAACACTTTCCAGAAATATAACTGAAAACTGCATACTGCAAAGGGATAAAGAAACAAAATTAGATAGCAATTTATTGTTTTTTGCTAAGCCATTTTACTGAGAAAAAAATGAAGAATTCAGCCAAATGAAACCTTGGCAGTTCTCCTTGGGCCAATAAATTTCCTGATGAGACAAGATATAAATGAAGAGATGCATCAGAATTTCCTGAAAGAAATAGACATGATGTTTTCATTTGGCCTTCCTTCTAAATGAAATCTATTCATAATATTGCACTGATGCTTTAAACATAAGCCTTGCCTTGAGGGAAGAACCACAACCTACAAATTGCTTCACAACAGTTCAAGCGTTAAAAACACACAGGCTTCCTGATGAGAGGCTTCTTGGGAAATGAATCCCATCCAACATCCTTTCTGTGCTAACTCCAAAGGTTTCTTCTGTCTACCACAGCATTCTTCTATACTTTCTCTGCTACTGTGCCTGTACTCCAGTTCTCTGAAGTATTGCCCTCAAAGTCTCCAGGCCTGATAATACATTTGTCATTGTACAAGGGTACTAGCTTGAAAACCAGAAGGTGTTTTAGAAGGCAAGAACTGTTTCTTAACAAGGCGTAGAATGGGTAGACAACAAATGAAACAAAAAATAACACTAATAACTCCAAACCAGACCCAAAGTAAATAAACCTCTCTGAAAGATGAATAACTAGGTATCAAATATATTTTGTAGTAAGACAATATTTATTTAGTTTTGTTTAATCTATGCACTGTTATGGAGGTATCTCTTCTACAATCCCTTCTGCTTCTGCAGGAAGGGATCATCTACAATCCTTTCTCATCTTCAAGGAACACAGACTGTTTTCTTGTTGTATATTTAGAAAATATCCACTTTCCACATAGGAAAACAGATTTTCAATCTGAGTAATAATAATGAACCTGAATAAGGATACAGCCATATTCAATGCAATGACCCTTTCAGCAAAATATCAGCTTCTTGAAATTGCATCTCTTAAACTGATGAGTAGCTAACTTTATGTAAAATTCTGAGCATATCACTATCAGTCTAACTTGGTTTGCTCAGTTACAGAAAACTCAGACATAATTGCTACCTCTCCTCAAATGACGCAGAGACTGTGAGCTGGTCAGGGCTTCTGTCTTCTGTCTAAGAAACATATCCATTTAGTATTAGATAAAGGCCAGAGAGGAAGGAGCAGAATCCTAGCCTGTTCCCAATATAAATATACTAATTGTTAGGCTGCAGATTAGACTTGTTTTTAATTGTTTGTATCTTAAAATTTCCGAGCTTGGTTGAAGAATAGCACAATCCCAATATGGGTTTCAACATGGCAGGAAGATAATTCCTCTGCCCCAGTACCCTGCAGCCTCTGTCCGTATGTCCTGGTTTTGGCTGGGATAGAGTTAATTTTCTTTCCAGTAGCTGTTATATAGTGCTGTGGTTTGGATTTAGGATGAGAATAATGTTGATAACACACTGATGTTTTAGCTACTGCGGAGCAGGCTTACAACAGCATCAAGGTCTTTTCTGTTTCTCACACTGCCCCACCAGTGAGCATGCTGGGGGTGCACAAGAAGCTGGAGGGGACACAGCCGGAACAGCTGACCCCAAGTGACCAAACGAATATTCCATACCATCATCCATGGTCAGCAATAAAAGTTGTGGGAAAGAAGGTGGAAGGAGGGACATTCAGGGTTATAGCATTTGTCTTCCCAAGTAACCATTATGAGTGACGAGGCCCTGCTTTCCTGGAGATGGTGGAACACCTGCCTGCCGATGGGAAGTAGTGAAGGAATTCCTGATTTTGATTCACGAGTTTTACCTTTTTTTTTTTTTTATTCTCTCCCCCCTCCCACTGGGGGGGGTGGCAATGAGCAAACGGCTGTGTGATGTTTAGCTGCCTGCTGGGTTAAACCACAACACCATAGAAGAATGTACACAACAGTAAGAGAAGATTCCTTATGTCTGTGCTGCTTGCTACTTTGGACAAGCAGCTGGGGATGATCAGGATTTGGGTAGGGTACAGGTGTTTCAGATTCCTAGGAAAAAGGGATATCTTCTAGATCCATGCAGTGTAACAGTATTTACTAAGTGTGTACCTTCAGCTGTGACCTTTTAGGAATTATTCTGATGTAGCTGAAATATCTACTTAGGAAAAAAGCAGGTATTCCTTCTTTATTTGGTATGGTGCCTAAATGTTCCTAGAGAAACAGTGTGGATATATGGGGGGGGGTGCGTGTGGGTGTGTGTGTTCCACAAACAGTTCTCTCTGAAAGTCTAGACGTGATGCATGAGAGATGAAGAAATTATCAAACAGGCAGGGGAGGGAAGAAGGAGGAAAGAAAGAGAACAGGCGACAATTGGAAAGGCCATCTTAAGGGATATTAAAAAAAATTCCCTCCCACACAGGGAGCAGAGCCATTTTACTCTAGTGGAAACCAGCACAGAGCACAGAGAATCATCTCCGCAGACGTCTCTGCTCAGATGAGAAATTGGATCAGCAGAAAGCCTTGTTAATAAAAGCAAGAAGGAGGGAACGCTCCAGAAAAAGGGTCACCCCCTCCTCCCAGGTCCCAGCACTACTTACTAATATTTCCAATGCAGAACAGTGCTCTCAAACAACAAATATTGTAGACGGAGCTTTAGTTAGCTGAGAATAATTTCGATGTTGCCAATAAGATCGTTATGGGGAAGCCAGGGCACAGCACTAATATTTGAAGTGCTCCACCTTGACACGGTGACAGGACATCCTTGCACATGTGGGTTGTTTTTCCACACCTGATAGCTTAGAATTATAGATCTGCAGGAAGACAGTGATTTTTGTCATCCAGCAAAGGCTTCATATTGAGCTTCCCACTAAAAATAATGCAATGAAACGGTGACAAGTGAGAGGATTCAAACTCAGCACCTCCTCACGGTAATTTCAGTTTAATCTTTTTTGTCACAGCAGTGTGATTTCTGTCATTCAGTTTCCCATCTTTACCTTCCTTTCATTTGATCCTGTATCTTGCTTTTTATTATATGATTATATGTACCTTGGAAGATTAAATGGTAGAAAACAGTACAGTGGCTGTATTGTTCTTCCCCTCACCCCTGTTTCTTTGCATGTTTGCAGATGCCTGGAGCTTTGCCTTTCGAAAGTGCTACACAACGCAGAGCTCTGTAAGCATTTCCTGATTTATGTTATAAGTAAGATGTTAATTATAATATTTATTTAAATTAAACCATTTGTATGCACATAGGGTACTTTCAAAACCATTTTGTTCACAAAATTGCTGCTACCATTTATTACTACATGAATATTAATTGTTTTAATTAAATTGCAGTAAAATGAATGTTACAAACCATAAGTAATAACACACAATGCATTCATCAGTAAATTGGTGGGGGTGGAGGGGGTACCAAGAGCGTGCTATAGCCAGTGGGAAGACAGTTATTCAGTGGGTTAAGGTCTATGTGTACCCATCAGATATGTAAACACCTCATGCCTTCAACAGACCATGTAAGTTTAGGTTCAACTTGAGAAATATACACTCAGGAGTGTATACCATTGTATTAATATTTTCATGATTTAAAAGAAATAAATCAGAATTTCCAAACAAGCAGTGTTAAGGAGCATGCAAATCCAAAATGAGAGGAAAAAATATCCCTATTCTAAGGAGGTAATAGCTCTCTGAGGACAAAATGCCTGAAGTGGGACAAGCAGGCAGCTCCTGGCTGGGCTCAAAGCTCCCTGAAATTCCTGGGGAGCAGTATTTTAAGCCTTGACGTTTTAAACAGGTGAGCATTTCCCTCAGCCCACCCTCTCCTCCTTTTTCCCAGTGCTCACATAGCTTCTTTTTAAATACTCATTACTTGGATTCTGTGGTCACACAGCACTGATTTCAAAGCTTTGCTTCCATGCACAGAACTGAGCAGCCACAGGAGCATGGCTTTGAAGAAACAGAAGACATAAGCAGCTGAGTTCACACAGTCTTGAAACACAGAGCAGCAAGAAAGGACAAGCGAAGCGGAAACTTGAGTCTGACGTCAGAACCAGCATTACTGACACCCATTATAAAGTCCCCTGCTCTTCTTCAGGGAGTGAGATACAGGGCTGGGCTCTTGGTCCAGTCCTGGGATCCTTGGTCCGGTTGCGCTTAGAGCTTGCACAAGGCTTCTCTTCAGAGAGGGGGAATGGCCAGGCATCCCCTATGACAGGTAGGATGCTTAGCCAGAGACAGGCATCTTAAGCTTTGCTGCGACGCACCCGTGGGGTTTGTTTCCTAAAGAGGATCAGAAGTAAGTTACCAATAGACCACTCTTTTCTGAACTAATGTGCCAGCATTGTTCAGTCCACTGAAGTCTTTATGGACTCAGAGTGAAATCACCCCAGTCCCCTTCATCTCAGCATCAATTTGGCATTCAGGACATACCAGTATTTTTAAATACTAGTCAATATCAAGTTCCTCAGCAATCATGACCACACAGACACTCTGTAGTTCTTATAATAACTTCTTGTCCAGAAGTAAAGCAATTTTTAACCTATCTTTTCATCTGATCATCAGGGCTACCAAGAAGGTTGGGGACTGGAGCACTTGCCCTGTGAGGAGCAGCTGAAGGAAGGGGGCTTGTTCAGCCTGGAGAAAAGATGGCTTCAGGGGGACCTGATAGCACCCCCCTGGTACCTAAGAGTTGGTTACCAGGAAGATGGAACCAAACCTTTTATGGAGGTGCATGATGACAGAATGACAACGATGGTCATAAATTAAAATGGGAGTTTCTGACTTGAAATATAGGAAAATAAAAGTCTCAGTAAGGAAAACTAAGCATTGGAACAAGTTGCCCAGGGGGTTGTGGAAAAGCCCTGGGCAACCTGTTCTGAATTCAATGCTGAGCCCGCTTCACCCAGGAAGTTTGGCTAGGAGACCTCCAGCGTTCTTTTCAGCCCAAATGAGTCTGTGGTTCTGTGTGGATCTTACAACTAGAGCTATGCCGAGGGAGCAAAGCCTCAGGATGTGTGCCCTAATGCAAACCTCAGTCTTGCTCTGGAAAATCCCTGAAGTCTCAAGAGCTAATTTATAACTTTTCACAGCACTATGAAATAATATGTGTAAGATAAACTCAGGCTGTGTCTATTCTGTATTCTGTATGTGCTATTCCAGATAAGAACTTAAAAAGATAAAGCCCTATCTATCCTCTAGTCAGTAATGATCTTATGGCAATGTTTATTACTTCAGAGTTTTGCTGTGAGTCCTTGCTAAGACTTCTAGTTTTGTGAACCTAGCTATAGCCTTCTAACTCTGCCTTACCTTTTAAAAATACAAAATCATTATTTTATAATGTACAGAGTTCTTTCAGAGGCCATGATTTTGTGGAGATATGAGCTCTTCAGATCCAGTTTGAACAAAGCCACAAAGGAATTTTATTCATATTTTGAATGACCTATAATCCAGAAATATTTAGAGGTTTATTTTCAGCCAACCACATCAGAATAGTTATCCAACAAACCTAACTTTCAGCTTAAGGTCCATACCATGTCATACTGGGTCCATACCATGTCATACCATTCAAGGGGACTGAACATTTCATATTATTGACACCTCATATGATGCACTGCACAGACTCTATAAGGATTTGCTCATGAGTATCTATTGACTAACATGAGGCCATAATGTCTGTTCACATGTGTCAGGAGTTTTGTTCTTGGTAATATTGATTTGCTTTTATTTCTACTCACAGTGACAATATAATGTAAGAGACAAAATCCTAACAGTCGATGAAGGTGTAACCATGTAAGAAGTTAATTCCACTTTGTGATGTATACAACAAAAGCATATTTGGGAACAGAATGGACCTGGAGCTATGGATCTTACGCAAGTTCTGCCTTGTGGACCCCATGTGGCACCGGTTACCCTGTGACCAGCTCTGATCTGCCTTCCGCCTTCTTCAGGACAGCTGAATTCAAATGGGAAGAGAAGCAGAAAAAAGCCACTAGATCAATCAAGAAAAGGTAGGCTCTAGAGACTAAGAGCTCGGCTCTCAACATGGAGGTTGAGAGGAGATATGATTTTTCTCTCTGAATACGTTAGAGGGTGACAGCAGGAAGAGAGAAGACCTATTAAAGCTGAAGAACAACACTAACACAAGAACAAATGGGTAATGTGGTATGACTCAGTTTAGGCTGGAAGTTTTAGAGGAATATTTACAGGAATGGCCTTTCAGTATGAGTAATGAAGAGGCAAACAACATACGTAGCTTTAAGATAAAGCTTTATTAACTTTATGACATAATTTCTGGTGATGTATGATGATGGCATGTATCCAGGACTTCCCTTCAGTCTTATGAAATGTGTTAACAAGCCACATCTACTCAGACAATGTTCCTCTTCCATGATTGCTATCTAAGGCTAAATTTAGGATGGGGAGACATTCTCTTCCATGTGACTAGTAGAGCAATCTTGCATCTTAGATCAAGAGAGAACATTACATAATTTGTTCATGCCTCCTTTGCTCAGAACAGAACATCCTTTTACTTTAAAATCTTGGCTCCCCACAAGATTATAGGAATTTTGTTACTGATCACAGTAAAAGGCAACCGTTTTTTTATGTATTACAATCCAGGTATTTTATGGCTAATGCTATGGCTACTCAACATTAAATAAAGGCAAACACTGCAAAAGTCAACCTCCTGAAATCACAGGGGTAACTGTTAGAGAAAAAACATGAAAACCTTTCTACTCCTTGTTACTTCTTATTATTCCTTGCTTCCTTCTTACCAAGCTTTGGGGGATAAAAAAAAAAGAAAACCACACATAGCTGTATAGCAATCAGAAGTGCTTGGGGTAAAGGATATTTCACTCAAGGGAACAGTGTCTAGATACACATAATTCTAAGAATATATGCAGTGATAACATTAAATCCAAAAAATAGTCTTGACACAAAACAACATACTTAAAAGAGCTGAATTTGTTATTACAAAATAAATAGGTGGCCAAACCCCCAGATATCTCATAAAAGCATATTATAAATTAGCATGAAATCAGATTAATAAAAACTTCATGGTGAAATGAAAGACAAACAAATCCTTAAAGAAAAGAACATCTCACACACTCGAATGAGGCTTAAAAAACCATGAAAAGCAGGACAAACTGAAAAAAAAAATATATACGGGTTGTGAAGTAGCCAGCAACGGTATACTGTGTATACTATGGCTGCAGCTGCAGTACAAAACCCCTTTGCACTCTCAAGATAATCTTTTTAAATTATGGATTTGCAACTCTAAGATTTCCTGTTGCCATGACAGCATGAAACAGTTGTTGCCCATCATTATGGATCATGTGTTTTAGAAATTTGATTATATTGCTGTAGTATTTAGGTTACTTGGAAAACACCCTGCTGCTTTTCAATGTATTGCATTTTGAGGGAGATGGGGCTTATTAATTCTTTCAAAAGGCACTCTTATGAATGGTGAAATATCAGAAATATAATAGGTTCTGCTCTCAACAAAATTAATCTTTCTATGAGTACAAATACTGTACTGAACATTTAATTAACATATACCATAGTGCTATAAAATTCTGTAACTCTACACCAGAGATCAGGCTCTGTTAATGTGAAATGATGATTCTGTGACCAGTGGAAATATGATACATTTTCAGCACATATAACCCTTTCTATTCCTGAATGCTATAGTACTAATTACTAAGTGTACCGCATTTCGTATACCACACTAATTTAAGGTAGCAATTATGCTTGGAAAGGGATGGGCTTATGGTTGTGTCAGGATATTGCCATGCTGTGAAAGTTCTTGGTTTTGTTCATTTTGATGGGGACTTTTTTTTCTTCCTAACTTTCACGGTATGGCAGAGGGGAAGGAGGTGTGGGTCTTATTGAATTCCTTGCTGGCTGCAAAGATTCAGTCCTCTAAGCCCCAGGTGCAGTAAATCAGAGGTGACAAGACCTCTGGCAAGCAGATGGGCAGATAGAATCTCCTCTACTGACAATTTTGGAGCAACTTCACGCTTCTGATTGAGCTCTTAAAATATGTTTATATACAATAAAAGCATAGGTGCTTTATTCTTGAACAATACAAGCAAATACATCCTCAGTTTTGCAGAGGATTACCATCAGCAGTGCTCACACCCGGGCTGAAGCACAACAAGGGTCCCTGCAAGGTCTCCCTTAAGGGCAGGCAGCCACTGGAGCACTGCTGGGAGCAAAGAAGCCAGCTAGCTCTGACACGAGCAGGTCTGCTCTCCTGTTGTCTCCTATAACAAAATAATAATTTTACTTTGCTTTCCTTCCACCCCATGCAGCATGTAAAATCATGCCACCATTTTGAGAGGCATCACAACAATGTAGTCTGTATCTCATAAAACAAATTTTCGTGATTAGCCATTTGCCAAACAGGAAAAGGAACATGAGATTCTCCGTTAGGGTACCATCAGTGGGATAATGAACTTGGGCAAATACATCATGATCTGGTGTCACAGCATCAGCTAACGGGATTAACTGGCTGATTTTATCCGCTTTGGTCTTTCTTCAAACTCCTATATGTGATTATTGTAAATAGCTTAGTGGTTTTTTAAGCAGAATGAAACAGGTATATTTGTGTACACATAAGCCTCAATCTCTCTATCAGATAAGGGATGGACGAGCTCTTTTTCAGGCAATATAGATTTTTCTGTATTGAAGAGGAGTAGTGGAGAAGAAAACATAAGCAACGTTTGGTTCTTAATTTTTTCTATCTTAAGCATGGCATATAGCTGGAAAGGTAATAAACATGATAATGAGTTTGGAAAATTCAAGAAATCTCTAAATTCGATGTGAATTGCTGAATCAACATGAAGAAGTGAGCAGTGTGTTCATATACTATATGGCATCCAACTGCCTCTGCTAAAGATTATCAAATATATTTATGATGTGTGAAAAGCAAAGTTAAGCCTCACAGTAAAATGCAGCTGAAGGTCTACTAGTAAATCAAAGTATTCAGGAATATGCAGAAATTCAGTTGGTTACATTAATAAACTGTTATAATGCTTCCTTGTGCTATTTTGGCCTGTAACAATTAGCACTATCCCCAGCAATTCCCAAGCCTGGCTTGGATGCTGTACATTCCAGGGAACGCTCCCACAGACAGCAGGCTCACAGACACTTCATTTCCCAGGTCTGGGCACGGAGTGTGCTGTGCCAGTGCCTCCAGGCCCACAAATGTTCCTGGGCACATTTAATTGACCCGTATATGGAGACTACAGCGTCTGAGACACACAGGGTAAGACAGCGATGATGATAAATAATGATGTTGTCGTGAGAGCAAACTAGAAGCTTGCCTCAAAAGCATTTTCTGGCTTATGTCAAGTGCTCAGCTCTAGTATTATTGCATAGAATTTGGGTGATTTAAAGATGACTATATTCCTAAATATCTCTTCATATGGTTTTACAGTTTATTACATGTACATGTACATTTTTTACAGTTTATTACATCTGCTCCATGTAAAGGGTCCTTTATTTTACCACCATCTGTTTTATGGTTGCATCCTACATTCTTGTGAACACACCCATGACACAATCACAATCCAATGGCATAAAAGAAACAAAACAGTAGTAAAAGCCAATTCTTTCAATGGTTTTAAACAGTATTAACAACATTGAACTGTTCCATTGCCTCAGTTTCATCTTACAACAGTTGCCAGGAGCTGTAGCCACATTGGTGTGTAGGCAAAACACCTCTTCTGCAGGCCTGCTTTGTTCAGCCATCACAATTCAAATGTCAGCAATTGCCCTGTCAATCAGTAGAAGCCATATCTCGAAGCCAGATGCAATGCTAACCCCACCTCTGTGGGTATTCTGACTTTCCTACCCCACCTTCTTGAGAATCGGTATGTATCTGCAAGTTTACAAGTACACAAATATGCTTAAAAGTGGGGAGGGTTTTTTTGGGGGTGGGGGTTGCTAAGGGATTTTTATGCCTTGTTAAGCCAGACTCTATTTTATTTCAGCATATTCCTTCCCTCCTCTTAACACAGAGCTGCTTTGTGAATAATCCTGTGAAGTTTGTATGAAGCAGAGTTGCAAGAAGTTGTGGAAGGAGGTAGGGAGCCTCTGCAGCTATGTGAAGAGCACAAGGCTTGGTCACATATGATTAGGACAAACTATAAAAGCTGCTGATTGCAGAATGGGTCAGCATGGTTGTCTAGATTGGGGGAAACCAAGTCAAGGCTACTGATGATGCTTTGCCAGGCTTCCCCGTGGACTGGCAACAGCAGCTGATCTCCTCTAGAAACCTCATTTAGCTCCTGGCAGTCAGCTGGAAAGGATTCCAGAAAACTCCTTGTTATATAGTGCTTAATATCTAGCAAATCACTATTTTGCCTGATCTAAGCCTGAACTGATCATCTAGGGCTGGATAGTAAGGCACTGCCATACATGAGTACATAACTGCCTGAGAAAAGCAACCCCTTTCCTAACAAGCTGACTTTGAATGCTACCTGCCCCTCCTGTCTTGCATTAAACTTGCCAATTTACTAACGTTCAAAAACCTGCATTTTCTCTTCCTCAGTCAACTATTTCATTTCAGGATGTTAACCCAACTGTAATCTTGTGGTTCAGTCTTGCATACTGTAGTAGCACGGGAATTTGCTTTAACAAGTCCCCCTGCATTATGCTTGAAGCAAATACATTTTTTAGCTTTCCCAGAACCCTTAATAGAGCTTCCTACAAACATGATGGGACTTGCTGACTGAAAAAGCTATTCAGAGGGCACGCTCAGAGCAAATGCATGCAGCAAAACATCTAACACATCCAAAAGGAATTATATCACAGAGGGCACCTCAGCATGTTTGTCCTTTCATGGAGTGCTAGTAATTTGTTTTTTCTTACTTCAGTAGTCTAACAGTTCTTTGCAAGTGTGCAAGGACAAGCCAGATTTCTATTATGTGGCATATATAATTCATATTAAATGGAAAAAAATACTAGACATAGCCTTTCCTGAAAACCTTCATTTCAATCGTTTATCAGAGCCTATATATGGGTCCACCAGAAAAAAGGATTCAACTTACAGACGTACAAGGTGATATTTATACTTTACTTACAGTATAAAATGCAGGCCAGTCATGTTTATTCTACCATAAATGTATTTTTGCTTTCCTGACTGGAACAAGCTAATCAAGGAAGTTTTACATACTTTATTAGCAATTGCCCTGGACACATGGTGTTAGAATGCATCAGAACAAGAGGTCTCCAAGAATACAGTGGAATTCAGCCACACCTGAAATGAAGTATGAGAGCACAAGCCCGGCTTTCCCAAGTGATGGAGCTGGCAGGAAAAGATGTCTATAAGCCACTTTGGGGTTATGAAGACCAAGAAGATCGATGAACAGGAATGCTTCACCCCCAACCCCCAAAGAACCAAGCTGTAGGTACCACCCCAGAATGCTTGTTCATTCAGAACATCCGAAGCAAGGCAGAAGGAGCGGTCAGGATTTGGCCTACAATTTGGTAGAGTTATCCTCATAGCTCAAAGATGCCTTAGCTTAACAGCCTTTGTAATGCAAGACCAAATAAAAAAGCTCCATTCATTCAATTGGGAGACTTTACATTTTCCAGTGAGATTCAAACTACTGAAGTTTTGCCTCTTCAAATTCTTCAATCTCTGTATAAAATGTAGGAATTAAGTTTTTCAGTCTTGCAATGTAGTCATGATTCGGCTTTTTTTCCTGTCTAGAGTCTTATAAATTCATCCATGTAATGAGCTCCCCAAACTCATCCTATTTATTACAATACTTACAAATCAGAAAACCACCTTTACAACTCTTTATTTTGATAGGTACCAACCATGTCAGTAGTATCTGCTAGCAAAAAAGGATGCAAAACTTGCAGTCTGTGGTGGAGCCTGGGTGTTTTCAGCAGAATTTTAAAGGAATGTTTTCCCATCCCAGAATTGATGCCAGTCCTATACTTAAAGAAATAGGTCAGCAAGAGCTGCATTGCCTGGGGTCCTTATTATCCTTCCGCTGCAGTGAAACAGAAGCTATCTTCAAAAGACGAAAAAGAAGACAGAAAATTCTGTTCAAATAGATCTAAATTTAAAAGCTAACATTACAGACCTTGGTACAGCACAGACCAGAAACTGTCTCGCAGCCGACCTCTCTCAGTCCCAGGCTCCCCCTTCTTTTGGTATTCATGTCAGTACAGACCATCACAGATAAACACAGGCATAGGCAGAGAAATTTGAAGAAGTCAAGAAGTTCGAACAACTGGCCTGTTTCCTGGGGAATAGTAGCAGTCTGGTTCATACAGATACTATTTTGCATTACTGTGCTCTGGGCTTTTCCATCCACCTGTAAGTTTTGACTCCTGATGGGATTTTTTTTTTTTTGGCATGAATAGCACTGGTGTAAATTCAGGGGCAAAGAGTTGAGTTGCCAAGCAGACAGGATACTGGTTTCACAAATATGTGACAGTAAGACATGAAGTAAACGGTTCTTAGAAAGGCCTCAGGCAAGAAAGGGGTGGGTAAGGGATAATTCTGCTGGGGCAGTGTCCTGAGCACAAGAAGAGGATGGAAGAAGAGCTGTTACCACTAGTGGGAGCAGAGTGAGGCAGCCAACAGCAACCAGTTTGCTACCTCCTGAATGATCCAGTGGTACACAGTAACATGCTTGTAGGGTGTTAATCAAAGGACATGGTTATGACATTGAAAGGAGCTCACCCCAAGGGCTCATAAAGCTGATAAAGCTTCTGGAGCACAAACCTAGACATGCGCTGCCCATTCAAATTCCACACTACTGTATAAATTGCAGAGGTATAAATTTAAGGTTGAGAAAGTAAATGTAAAATCAAAATTGCCTGAGTCTCAAGGTCCAGAATAAATGTAATGTATTTTAGTTTATACTTTAGCATACTTTTGCCTGCTTTGGGCATTAAAGTAATGAATTCTTGTCACTGGATGTTGTGTTGAACTAGATGACAGGCCACTTCTCTCACCTACTTCACCGGCAGGGAAGTCAGACATCTGTATGCTTGGCTATTAAATTTACAGGCTCTTACTCCTAACTATACTCCAGAAAAGCATGACAGAATGACCTATAAAACAAACAAACAAACAAATAAGTTATAGCCATTCTTGTAAAGGCTAGGAAGAAAAAAAAAAAAAGAAAACCTGAAAAGGCAAAGAGACTTTCCCTTAGAGATAAGCTTCAGCTGCCTATACAGGAAAACCCTGTGGTATGGTTCTGCAGTTTCAGATTTCACCTAAATGTAGAAAAGGGGCAAGCTTCTTTCTCAGCTCTTATGTGAGCTAAACTCTCAACTAGACTGCAAAACTCCCAGTACAGAGCTACAAACAAAAAGAACTGTATGTCTGCTGGAGTGGTTCAGGTAGTTCTCCACTCAGATTCAGTCTCTGGTGTCTGGCATGTGTTTTCCCACGTTTCTCTCGGACATTGCGGAGTCCATCTGAGAGCAGAGTGCTGAGGCTGTAAGCAATGCTCCCCAGAGCCCATTTCTAAACGGGATATGGAAATAGTGATTCCTTGGAAAGACAGCATTTCTGTCACTCATGTGTCACATCTAGTAGAACAATGCTTCCATTGATTTACAGCAACAAAGCCACTGCTTTTTCAGAGCATGACATTTACTATTATCTCTTTGCAAAGCACGACAATCTCAGGGCAATGGAAAGAAGACCTGGATATCGATTAAAACAAACTTGATTCGTTAAAAATACTGCTGACATTTCCACTGATCTGTGGTATTCTTTTCCTTCACATTAAACAATGTAGTCATTTAAAGCTCTTAAGGTCACAGTTCTATAAATGCACTGTGTTTAAGATACATGCCATTTACCCATTCCTTGGCCTAAAGAAAAAGAAAAAAACCCAAAAAAGGGAAAAAAAAAAAGAAAAAAGGGAAGAGGAAGCAAGTAGGGGTTGGGCGCCACAACTTGCATTGCTTCCCCTGCTCCAGAGCTGAGCTCCCCTCTGAGGAGGAGAAAAAGATTTACCGGTTAGACACATGCAAGTACTTCACACGCAGACTCCCTCATTAAGTAAAGTAGCGGCAAAGCTTCACACTGTTAGGACTAGTTTATACTTCCCCGATGTCACTTTAAAATTGCCATTGCAGAAGAAGGTCCAGCAAAGCGCAGCCAGCACCCGCACACTTCAGAATGAAACCTTAAGGCAGAGCTCCTGTGAGTCTGGCTCCTAGCACCCATCAGCATCCTCATCCACCAGCAGTTCAGCTCTCCAGCAGCATATGACTGCACCCTGTTCCCTGCTGAAAGTAAGATTTAAGATTTTTGTGATTTAACAGTACAGTTCCTACAGTTTTGGTGCACAGCATGGAACTGTGTAATTCACCATTTGTTTGACAATTAAAGGGGGAGAACATACTTCTGGAGAATTTCCCATATCTAGTAGGGTTACTGCCTCAGGAAATATTAGTAACAGCCCAAAAGAAGCAACCTTTGCCACGAGCATTATTCATGCTCTAAAATGCCAAGGCTGTATCAATTGTTTGATTTCACTTCTAACAGAGTGATGGTATTCTCTCCCCAGAGGAAGACAAATACCTCCATTAGGCAAAGGTCCTGGAGAGTGAGAGAAGCCGGTCTCTTACTAGGGAAGCTGCCTTATAGCTCACAAGCCTTCTTTCACAAAGGGCTGAAAGGCAGGTATATGCTTGTATCTAAAGGAAACATAATCTCTGGAGATTTTTGGCTCTGGAAAAATCAGTAGTTAAGGATTCAGTTGTCTGTAGATGAATTTTATCATTTTATCAGCCCAAAACCTTTTCTCAACATTTGTTTTTTTTTAACACAGGTTTTTCTTTCATATAGGCTTTAATATTTATATCACTGAGACAACAGTGGCTTAGTCTCAACACATATACCTGCAGTTGTGTTGGAATTTGTCCCTGAGCCTTCATCTGACTTCTTGGGGACAACTGGATATTCTAAAGTCTTGCAGAAGTACCCATCTGTTTTCGAAGGTCAGGGAAAAGTTATTGAAATCCCCTGCTTTTTCATTTGTCTGTATATTGACTAATGTAAATCTCCTGAATACTGAGACAAAATGCTCTCAAAGAGGCCCTAACTAGGTGAGAATGAAGTAAGTCTTGTCTTGATCATTCTCCAAACAAGAGGCCAGATTCTAATTTCCTCTTAAGCCTTTGCTAAATAATAAAGCCTGAAAGACCAGGAGCGTTATTTTTACGCTGCAATGGGCTGATAAAGGGCTAGAATCAGGAGTAAAAGAGAAAATCTAACCAAGATGGAATTTGCTCTGAGGACACCAAATGATGTTTGCCTTTTGATAAGTGTATGGGATCTTCATTTGCTTGTTGGTCAAATCCTCATGTGCCCAAGTGTGTATTTTGGAAGCAGAACCAGTACAGCTCACCATTCACTAGACTAACATGCAACCCAGGATATTTCTGAGTATATGCATCGCATATCTCACAAATGTCTGATGAATTGGCACTGTGTAAACTCCTGTGAGCAATTTCAGAATTTATAGCATCTAAATGGAAGGGGAATTGCTGCACAAGAAGTTTAGCAGACAAGTTGGTCTACCTTTCCATAGAGAAAACACACTTTGAAACACTCATCCATGAACTGATAGCTGAGTAGCATATTGACACTGAAGAAAGTAGCACAAGAACTTTTGAGGGGATGATTTTTTATTATTGTCATTATTAAAAACATCCACTGGCTATTCTATTCCTGGTTCTTCCAGTAATAAAGTCTACCCTAACATCACTTATTAGTGATTTTTGTTATAATCCCACTGTTGCAGCCAAATAATACAGTATGTTAATGACCATGGTTACCATCTAAGCATGAATTCAAAGCATTTATGTCCACACAGATTTGATAATACCGGTGTTGCACATTTGAACGACCTGGAAAATAAATAAATAAATAAATGCAAAATTCTCTATCTTGGTGAATTACTTCTGAAACAGAGATTTGATCCTCCTAGGAGCATTTTAGACTGCCTGCAAGAATACAAGAAATACAAAAGATTTTTCCAACTGCATTATAGTTGAAATTGGGCGTGGAATTGGAATGACTTTGGAAATCTCAGAATACTCAGAGTAATTCTTTATCCAGGGGAACTGCAAGACTTTTCTTAGATACTTCACCAAATCTGTTCCCAATCAGACTTCTTTCCTCTTCCCGTTTTGCACATGGATTAGGCCCTACTGCTGTAAGGTACTAGAGCTAGATCAAACATGAGGTGAAGATGTACCGCAATTCCCAGAAGTAAGACAGGAAATTTTTCCTTCCTTTAAGAAGAAAAATTTATCCACTCTAAGGAAACTCAAGATCTGGTCATTTGATTTTAGGGTTGCATGGGGTTTTATTTTATATTTATCTCTTTCCTACAGTATGATATTGCAAAACACATTCGTTATGTAAGAATTTGCTGATATTTCTAGAAATATCCTTAGAAATATATTGAAGAAACCTCAGAGAAAAGAAGACTTACTGAATGGAAATGTAAGTGGAATATTGGCCTATTGCTAGAGAAAAAAAGTCACTTTTTAAATGCTTTAACATATAGCTGTATAGTCATAGTAAATTTCTAGAAGTGAACACTTCACATATCTTGAACCAGGACAATTAATTTCAGTCAAGAAGTATGTATGGCCTTACACTCCTAAAAAATCTAAGGAGGAAACAAATCTCCTTCTGCAGAGCTCAAGAAAGGAATTGGTTTAGTTCCTGATGCTTTTTCAAGCTGAAAATGTGTGGCTGCTGAATTCTGCAGCATCAGGTAAAATAAGTATTGATTTATAGACAAAGGAAAAAAAAAAACCACTAAAAATTTGGTTTTGCAGCAACTCCAGTTATCAAGATATCTGTCTGGGTGATTCAGTTATTCATGCACAAACAGCATCCTTCCTTCACTTTCTTGCTGCCATGCCATCTCCAGCTGTGTCAAAACTACAAATTAAGATGCTTGCTCTTCAGCCAAGAAGCCTGCCTTTCCTCTGAAGCACTAACATCAGTAGATGCTATACCCTGGTAAATACAAATTCCGTAAAGAACTGCCCGCTACCAAAGATACTGATGAGAGGCATAGGCATTTATATACAAACACGTTAAAAAGCTGTAATGATAGAAAAGACACAAAGATTCTGCAGAGCCATATTTTGCAAATAAAAGAGCTAGTTTGTTGCCAGTATCTTGTCCCCTGAAAAACAGTTCAATTTTGACTGTGTTGGTGTAAGAAAGTAATCTATCTGCAAACCGGGCTGGGGTAACATTGCAAGGAAGAAGACCAGTGTGGACTTTTGAAAATGTCACAGAGTACAGGGCAAGTTTGGACAGATCATGTTCGTCACAACTGCTAGCTGAGATGCAAAATCATGGAGGTACAGTTAGTTCACTCATGCTTCTTTGTCACCTTAAAACTACTTTGACCTTAGTGTTCTCATATACTAGGTATCACATTTTCTTTGCAACCTTCTGGTTCATCAAATAGATAATAGCAAATAGGGTTTGCGATGTTAATTCTTATACTTGCTTGTCATCTTATTTCTTTCAGAACATTGCTGGACTAGATAGTAACCTCTTAAGCCCAGGACCTCAATAATTTTGCTACTAGAAACATGCAGAGTAGAAGTCTTTGAGGTTAATGAAGAGGACAATGGGTAGCAGGAAGGATGACTATGTGAAAGATGCTGGTTATTGAAATAAATAATGGAAATAGCAGGTGGCATCAGTGAAAATGAGAAGAGATCCTGGACAGATCTTCCTGAATGTGAAACTGAAGTTAATTATGTGCAGTCTAATTCTGCCCTGTCCCTCAGTAAGCTTTAAGAAATTAAACGATCCGGCAAATGTGGTGTCCTACCTATCTCTTTATTATACTGTTTTTAAGGGTATGTTATTTGCATTCACTAAAACCATGGAGCACTGTGTATCTCATGGCAGAAGGAGCAACTATATTTAGTGACATACCACTCATGGAAAGTGCTTTTGAGGTTATTATGGCTTTTGGCTGCTGATCGATCCATTGGTGCCTGTCAGAAGGGCAAAGGATCGACTTGCACACCGTAACGGTGGGAGGACCTTGCTCTGCAAGTCATTGATCCAAGCAATTGGCCTTGGCTTCCCTGATGCTGTGAAAGAGGCTGATCTTTTAAGTCCAGTTTTTCTGGGCCAAAAAATCCCATTCAGCCAAAAGCTTTAATTAATACAAAGTCTGTGATAAAGCATTCAAAAACCAGGAAAAAAGGCAAGTGGGTAATACAAACACAATTAGTATGCAGTGCTCTGAAATTTAAATTCTGTTCAGCCTAGCCTTACTGGAAGAGCAAATAACAGAGGTGCTATCATTGCTACTGATCGGCTCAATACACCCAGGGATTGTGCAGACAGAAATTAGTCTGTTTTTCATGCCTATCTAGACCTTTTCATGTCCTCCCTGTTCTTTTTTTTCCCTCAGTTGCTGTTTCTTATCCCTACAGTTTTAGGCCCTTTGTTTCAGGGACTCTTTTATGGCATACTCCTCCAGCACAGTGGGGCCCTGACCTAGTTAAGGTTGTAATAGCTAATGTGGTGCAAATAAGCAATAAGAGACTGTTTTTCATTTGTAACAAATAGTAAAACTATGTTATGCATGAGACACTTCCCCCTATTTCAACGTCTTCCAGTACAACTTTTACTAATAAGCAAAATTAATGCCACTGAACAAAGACAGAGACAAGAAAAAAATAATAATAATGGACTAGGGAATAACAAAGAAAGCAAAAGTTGAAAATTATAAAAAGGTTGCTCCCACTACAACAAATGACTTATGGCTCCTTAATACCAGTCTTAAATACATCAGGATCCATCTACAGTGAACTCTGAAGATTCAGTGAGACCTCATAGACCTAATCCTCAGGTTGTGTGAGTTTGTGAAGCTTGGTGGTGGTCAATGAAATTATAGCAATTTACACACCAGAAGGATCTGGCTCTCTCATGACTGTATAATCTCTTAGGAGGCAGCATCAATTAAAACTTAATACAACTATCATCCATTTAATCTCTCCAAGGACTTATACAGAACACTTCTACAAATGTATTACAGAGAATGTAATAAGACCTTTTCTCTCTCATTCACTTTTTTTCTGCTGTTCTAGGGGGAAATGCTGCATTCTGGTTTGCTCTAAATATGGAACTCTGGTAGGGGTGATGAATAGGTTAAGTCAAAGAATATCAATTAGAACACCATTAGTCACTCAGGATATTAGAAGAGATTACTTTAAATATAGGAGGGATGACCTTGAGGAAGATGTTCCCAGGGTCTGTGCCATGAACGTGCAGAACCCGTGATCCATGTGGAACGGGTGTTACAGTAGGTACATGAACTTGCAAGTGAAATTAGAAACAGGTTTCACTCACTAAAACTCTTCCAAAGAAGCTGTGATAGTAAAAGAGAAATACCTGCCCCTGAGTAGTGGCTTGCTTAAAGAGTCTCTGGTCCGAAAAAAAAGGGGCTGCAGGA
>NW_008825108.1:3104387-3109686 GCF_000699105.1 Pygoscelis adeliae
GGTTCAGAGCGGGCTCTGCCAGTTTCCCAGGCAGCCGCTTCCATCTGCAGAAGCAGGAACCTGTTATAGTTCCCTTTGACAGAAAAATAGGATACAAAAACCAAAATTAGACAAGGAATGAAAGAAGCCAGTCTCTCATACAGGACCACTGCTGGCAATGCCAAGGACAGCCCACAGTGCTCAAACCCCCAGATCCTCCTCCGTGCAATTACAACTCCTTAAAGCTCTGCAGCATGGAATGAACTGTGAGCTCATGCAGTTCTGCATTAGACACCTGTAGGGTTCGTCTCGCTTCTTGCCTGCGAGAGAGGTCGAGAGAAAGAGAGGGTCAGGAGAGACCTAATAAAGGAAGAGTGAGGGAGAGGGAGAAACAAGATTTGTTAGACAGGAAAGGAAGAGATCATCCAAGAATGCAGAGAGAGGAAATATGGGCACCATAAAGCCAGAGAGACAGGAACTTAGTGTTAAGGAGTTACTAGAATGTCAAACAATAACATAAAATAAATATTAATTGTATATACACACTGAGCAAGACCTGACAAGGTTTATCACAATTCCCTGCCACGGAGCTTTCTCTGGCTCGCTGTTCCAAGCAAGATTCATCTCCCCCCGGCTTAGACGTTTCACTTTCAGGCACCTGAGTTATCATCCCAAGCTCCCTTTATAGTCAAGGTAGAAAAATAGCTGCCTCCAAAGAGCAATTCATTTGACCTACCTCAGATGTCTTTCTTCAGATGAGATGAATCGTCCTCTAGAAGAACCTGTTCCTATAAAAGGAACCAACGGTAGCTAGCTTAACGTTAGATATCAGAACTTTAATGACCTGTCATCGGAAGGAAGTTACTTTGGCTGGTTTTTGACATTAGAATGAAGTAAATACCTTCCATTTTCAGAAAAATATACTCAAAGATCAAGTTCAGATCCTTTGTCTTACTAAATCCCTAACTCTTTAGTCTATAAACCATGTTAAGAAGCCACTGACCATGATCTACCACATATCATTTTATAAAAAGGGTTCTTAGGTGACCTTATGTAACCAGACAAGGGAAGATCACACTGACATGCGTTATATGAGGACTCAGGATTTGACCTTGAGTCAAGAAGACAAAAATCTCAGGTATACCCTGACCAGCTGAATCCAGACTGTGGTCCCAGTGCTTTTCTGCAGTGGAGGAAATTCTGCCCTAATGCACTTTCAGGGATGGATCAGGAGCTTAATAAGAGCTGGCACCCTCAGCATCCTGTCAGGGTATGGAGCTACTGTACCAGACTTTGTCATAATTTCAAAAAGTGACAAATTTGCCTCACCCTGTGGTCTTCTAAATCATTCTGCTGAGCAAACTAAGCTCTGCTTGCATTTAAACAAGCTTGTTGGCAAATTGGTAGAGATTTACTTTGGCATTTGGACCAGGTGATTAAAATAGTCTTACAAGAGATATTGGACTGCCCCTCTCCACTGTGTCGTGGAGTTATTAGGAGGCTGTTGCAAAGAGCTGCAACTTGTTTTGTTCTTCAATTTCATGTCTCAACTTGGCAAACACACCGTATGGCCTGTCCTCCTCCACACTGCATACTTCCTATAAAACCTCTCAGAGTGTCTGGGGAAAGAAGGTAGACTGTACTCCTCCATCACAATTATAAGTAGCAGCAGACCAGTGAGAAGAAGAAAAAACACTTTAGTTCCATACTTGCTTGCATAGTCCCCTACTCTAGAAGAAAACTAATTCACTGCTCCTTCCCTTTCCCGCATTCTTAATAGAGAAATCCCATCTTAATAAGTATAACAAAGACAAATTAATGAACCCTTCTCTTCCAGAACAAAATAAATACATCTCTAGCACAAGCTCTTGTGCTAAATACTAGAAAACAGACATCTTGCCAGCAAAACTGATTTCTAAGTCTCAATAGTATGCACAGCAGTAAAGACAGAATGCTAGAAGTTTCCTATTATTTTGTCTGCAACTCTTATAAAATGGACAAACTCCCTGCCCTAACAAGCACCAGACAATCTCCAGAAGCTGTGTAGCAGTATCATTTGGCTGGAGCACAGCAATTATCTAACAAAGTGGCTGCCAACAAAGGGGAAAAGAAAACCCTCTTGAAAACCTGTTATTTGCTGTGGGAGTCGGGAGCTTCTATCTTAATACACATCTTCTTTCTTTAAAGACTTCCAGCTATTTTTTTTTCCTCTATGCACATTAAGACTTTCTTTACTACTTTCTGCACATATATTTATCTATACTGGAGATGGATGGCGGCTGCAGCCTGACAGTACTGACAATGGCAATTACAGTCTTAGCCACAGAGTGCAAGATCTCATTTAGCCCATAATGCACCCCAGAGCCTGGGACTGAAACTCCATGCCTCCGGGTCTGTAATGACTGCCGAGCTCCAATATCTACAGATTACACGAGCCATGTGGGACTCAGATACGAGCAGTAGTTTTACGTGGGTCTGGGAACAGCAGGGGTGGCAGAAGAAGTGGCCTCAGCACCAGGGAGCCAGAGTCCTTCTCGGGCTGGCATGCACCAGCCTGGCCTCCTGGCACAGGCGTACTGAGGAGACCCTGACTTCAGTGTCCAAATACCAATCAGAAACAGCAAAGCAGGCTCCGATTTCCCAAATCCCCACTTTTTTTTCCTCTGTTCTAGTATTTGGAGCACCTTTTGGCCAGCTATGCTTTCTGTAGGCTCAGACAGAATTGCAGGGATACTTGAGTTTAGAAAATAATAAACACATTTGACTGAACCATGTATTCCACAGGCTCCTTGCACGAAGTTTAAGAGTAGTTTTTCTTATTCCATCTCTTTTTGCTTCCCTGACAGAAATTAATTTTATAAAAATAAAAGTTCACACATCACCTAAGAAACACTCGATTATTTCACCTTTTTTTGTAAAATACTTTCTGTTCAAATTGCAGAAGAATGTTCACTTTTAACTAAGCATCAGAAGACTGAAATATCAGGCAAACTGAAGGTTAGAAACTGTCAAAAATGTTGCAGTCTGCCTGCAGAAAACAGGACTTTTGTAATAACCTTTAATATTGTGCACAGACTACAGTTCCCAACATTCAACTTCACATCTTGCAAGCTGTCTTCTGCCCTGCAGCACTGTGAAGCACTGCAGAGTGGGGCTTGTAGTCTATAAAAGGCACAAAATGAAGGTAATTGTTTTTGGGTCAATCTTTTAAGATTAATATTTGTACCAGAGGAAGTATTCAACCACCCCAAATTTTACGGTAGACAATATTCTTTCAGCTAGAAAATTGTCTAAATCTTTTCCTGCTCACTGCAGCTGCTCAGCTGTTTCTAATATTTATTTTTCTAATTGGAGACAAACCCAGTGGAAAAGGCTAAGTCTTTGTTGCAACACATTGTTTGCTGATAAGCCTTTTCTTTAATGCAGTAAGATGCTCTCTGTGTGGAAAAGATCATCAACAGAGGGAAAGAAATTTGATTTGAAACTCATATTTAAAAATATGCCAAATTCCAGTGACTTAGTTTTTATTGGAATCTGAATCCACATTCAGTAATTCAAGCTAAAATTCACTTCTGTGTTGTGTGTGACTCCTTTTCCTCAGATAAGAGCCTAAGCCATAAGCTTCAAACGGGAACGTTTGAAGAGACTCCTTCATAAACCTTGATTTCAGTGAAACTAGCTGGCATTAGTCACGACATGAAAAACAGCCAGGGTGCTTAGCTGTCTTGGCTTTATAAAAAGTCAGGAAAAGATAAAGTTCAGCAGCAGCCCACTCTGGCAAACAGCAAGCATCTTTTTTCTTCTTTTTTTTAAATGAAAATGAACAGTTGTGACTAGTAGCAGGTCCCCATCTAAGACTAGATCACTCTATAAAGATGCTGTATGAGATAGACGTTGCTTGAACGTGGCTACTTTTATATTAAGGCAAATACAGCGCTGAACTACATGATTTCTAGAAGCCGTTTCTAGCTGGGTCTGTTTTCACATAAGCACTTCTTAGTCTCCACCCGTCTTCATCTGTGCATAAGTCAAGGTGGCCCCAGCAGCAGTGTCCCCTCCTGTCGCAGGGAGGGTCTTCAGTCTACCTGTTTTTTTCCCTTTCTGAACAGTTGATGAATAAACTGATTTAATTACCAGAAGAGCAAAAATTAGGGGCCGTAAAACATAATTAGCCACTCCCTATGCATACCCAGACCTAGCTCCTGCTATAGTTTTCTCTTTGGAGTTGTCACAAATATTATTCCCCAGCTACTTGCAAAGCCAGAAGTAAGAATTCAAGTTAGGAGTCTCGATTATTTAAAGGTGATCCTTATGACTGTATCTAAAAGCAAGTAAGTTCCCTCACCACTCAAGAAGCCTCGCTGAGTCTTTGCCGGCTGGATACGCCTCTCCAAACCGTGGCACAATGCCAAGTAGCTTTACCTCATCATTTCAAGGAGCTTCCTAATGGACCTCCTTATCTGGCTGCTGTAGAAAATCCCTTTCCTGCTTTCCGACCTGAAAGCCCTTCTCCTTTCTCAGCTTACAGAATGACCACAGCATCACTAAGAAGGGATCCTTGCCATCGTCTGCTGGCTTTTCTGAAGATGCCTTTCTAAGGCACTGGCCTCAGTCATTGCAAGGAGTGGTCCCCTCTTAAGGGAGGCAGCCCCTGATAATACATCAAAGCAGACGTCACCCCGGGTCACCAAGCCCTACTGCTCCCCACTGGGGCTTGCCTGTACAGGGGCCTGGGAGTCCAGGAATGGTCCTCCATGGCAGCAGCTCTCCCTATCCCTCATTGCCCCCTTTGAGCTCTGCCTTGTCCTTGTTTCCCGAGTCAGGAGAAGACCAGCCTGCCATCCTCAAGGTAGGTGTGAGCCAGGGCCTGATCACAAGCTCCTGTGGCTAAAGCCAGGTCCATAGAGGGCCAGAGCTGTCCAATGACTGATGGTGCCACTACATGGAGTTTGGCTGTGAAGTGCTCCCCAGGGCTGGTGGCTTCCCAACATTCGCAGCTGCTCTGCGGACTCAGGTTTGAGCTCTGCAGCTCACTCTACAGGCAGAGGCTCCCAGAAGCATCAGCCAGCAGCTTTGCTCTACTAAACACTTCAAGATTAGCCTAGGAGTCCATAAATGGAGACTGAGTGGCAGCAGAGCTGATCACTGGCTTTTTGATAAATCCTAGACAAAATATGTCACTTTCACAAAATGCTCAGAAAAGACCGTATCCTTCAACAAATAAAGATCTTCACAATTTTCTGGTTTTATCTTGTTTAATTGGGAAAAGCATGGCAGTAATTTCATGGAGATCTCACAGTACCTATTCCTCTTTTGAGGC
>NW_008825108.1:3109745-3135161 GCF_000699105.1 Pygoscelis adeliae
TTGAACAGATGGGTGGGCAGACGGTGGGTATAAAATAGTGCTGGAGGAAACAGCCAGGGAAGCAGCTTGCTCCCATCCATCCCTGCTTGTTTGTTAGAGGGAAGATGCTATTTGAGGTGTGGACTATAACGGGGCAGTGCCTCAAAAGCATAAGGCCTAATCTCATGGCACCTTTGCTCAATAGCACCCACTGACTTCAGCGGGAACGGGGCCACACTCAACGAACAGCATGATTTAAATGTTGCCTGATATAAAAAGGGGCATTTTGTGCAACTCTTCTGCCTTCCATGCCACCTGGCACACTGTAGGAGACTGAACAGGAAAAAAAAAATGGTTTTTATATAATGCCTTCATATGGAGAATAGTACATATAGTTTCAGGATGCTGAAAGCTGCAGGACAGAAAGAGAGGGTCAGGCCCTCTTAGAGAGGCAATGAATTGATACCAAACCCAAGAGTTTATGTCTTGGCTGACCTTTTCTAGCACCGACGCAGACTTGCTGTCTGCCAACAGACTTCTCATTCAATTGCGAGCCTCCAGCAAGCGCCGTTCTCTCAGACACCAGCTTCATTCCTCCTTTCCCTTCCAGCTTCTCTGCTGGCAGGCGTGTTCTTGGTGGGACCAGGTTCTCCCCCAGCATTTGACCGCTCCCACCTGCATCTTTGGTGAAAATCTGTGCTTTGTCAGCTGCTTTGCCTTTCCCAGTTTCCTCACCACTGTCCCTGCTTCCTTCTGACTTCCATTCTTCTGGTTCTTCTTCTCTGTCTTCTCTTTCAACATTGCCTCCTGTATTACCTCCACACTGCCAAGGGGCCTCTCTCTCTCTCTCTCCCCCCCCCCCCCCAACCCCCCCTTCCCCCCCCCCCCCCCTCCAAATCACCTTTTCCTAATCACTGTCCTCACAGCTACAACTGGTTTTCTAATCTCTTACTTCTGAATTAAAGCTATGCAGATGCATATAACACAAAGGATAGGGCTAAAATATTACCCTAAAGAACTATGAATATACATATATCATGAAGGACAGGGCTAAGAAATTATCCTAAAGAGCTTCTGTTTTCAAGAGCACAAGTCCTTCAAGTACAATTTATATGGAATACATATGAATAATTGAAGCAGAGGCTGGTTTAGAGTAGTAAAATAACCTCTGTGCTTCAAAGGGGGACTTGGCAGGAATCAGGTTTTGTGAAGGTGAGTGTCACGAACCGAAACCCAACAACCTCCCCTCCCCCAATTAATATATATTGAAAGCCAAGATTTTTACAGTGTCTCCTGATTAATCGTGAAGTGAGCATGTGTATTTTCTTCTAGCTCATCTTAGTCCAGATGCTATTCTGCATTTTTAGCCTTTACTCCACAAAGACTGTTTGTAATTTTACAGCCAGGCTCTTTATCTCTGAAAAGCTGCATGTTATAAAGGTTATTAAAATTTTATGAGTGGTGAAACCTCAGAGCTAGTAAACCTGGGCAGTCCTGTTCCACATCAGTGCTATCATGCTTTTGCAATACAAAGAGGTGCAACAGGGAGTTTAAATCCTGGCTGCTATTTACTTACCTCACCTTATTCTTCCTGTAGTTCTACTGATTTGAATGCTTAACTATGTTACATTCTTTCATAAATGTCCTTACAATGTTTTTTCTTGTCTTCAAAGATTTATTCTTATCCCTTCAAATATATACTTATTAAGATGTTTTTTCTGTTTCATCTGCTTATTAATTCCAAGTTGTAATGGAATACTAAACTTATGTAAACTGGAAATCATGTAAAAACATTTATGACAACATGAAATTAGCTGATAACTTCTATCCAGCTGTCCATATCATTAAAATATTTTCCATAGTTATCATTACTTGTTACTGCTGTAGACAGACTGAAAAAGTATCAGTTATAATACACGCTTGCTATTTAACTCATTTGGAAACCCCTTCAAAATATTTTGGGGTGTAATGATTTGTCAAGGTTATGGAATTTCACACAGAGCTTAGAAATTTCCTTACATTACAATTCAGTGATATTATCTAACCAACCCAGTAACTTTTTCTCTAAAAGTGGCCACTGGCTAATTTTAGATATTGCATCTGATGAATTATAAAAACAGAACAACCAAAGGAAGAGATTCTTCATAACACCAGGTAGGTCTTTGGTTTATATGCAAAAGCATGCAGATTTATTATATCTTTTCAGATATTTCCTTTAAAAATGTGGTTAGCAGGTAGATTCACTAGGGAGTTCAGAAATCAAAAGCAATAACAGTGGTTATTTCTGATAATGGATGAGCTGGGTTTTTTTCCCTACCACAAGCCAGAAGAAACTTCCTGTATATAAAATGCAAAATGATGGCTCTTCCAGAAGAGTGGTAAATTAGAACAAGAAGTAGAGATGAGATATAGTTTAAGGTAAGACAAAGTTTCCAAGGAGAAAGAGCTGGCCACCGAGGAATGACAGAGAGAGGTTTGTGACTTATAGACAATGGAAATAAAAAACCCAGGAGCCGGACAGGGAGGTAGAGAAGAACGGTTGCTTTCTGGTCAACAAAGAGAAAAACAGAAGGATTTCATGTATTAGATCATTAGGTGATTGACAGGATAACTGCAGCTGATATTGTAGAGTGCCAGGTGGCCAAACAGGAAGGAAAGCTGTTGTAAAGAAATGGGAAAGTAAGACACATCTGAACAATTCTGACCTATAGGAAAACTAAGCACACCCATAAAAAAGAGGTCCAACTATCCAAACAAGTCAGTCAGTCTTGTTCAAAACAGCCTGTTTTGAACTTAGCTGTGACTGAAGGTTTACTGTTTTGGTTTTGTTTGTTTGTTTGTTTGAAGTTCCAGGTCAAGTTCAACAGACTTTCCAAAGTGTAAGTTTTTTTCTAAGAAAGAATAGTCAATTTGACAGTGTTTGGTTAAAACAAAGATTCCAAATAATAGTTTGGATTCATTTCTGGTTCAAGGATGTAATGTTTAAAACAAGTTTGCAGATCTGAATGTAGTTTGGTGTGAAGCCTTCTCCCCTAAACAGAATTGAGAGAACATCCTGTAAAGGACAAAGAGACAGCAGATGGTGTGCTATCTCCCTGAGGCAGAGACACAAGGTGCCACTCTCGAAGTACAGCTACTGGCAGGTCTGCAGTGAGATATTGCAGTATCAGAACCAGTTTTCAGAACTGATACAAAAAAAGAAGAAGAAGAAAAAAAAAAGGTCAGGCTTGCTTGAGTCTTGGCAGCAGGAAAGCAAGCAGCAAAGTCAAAGAAAACTAATTGTCTTCTCCTTCTCCAGTAAATCACACTTCTAGGGCTACGGCCATTGCAGACTGTAATACCAAGTGAGTTCATTTAAGGCCGGCTGGGTACCTCTACATTATAATGTAGCCTGTACTGTACTTTGAGATTCAATAGGCTTGTGAAATCAGTAATAAGGATACACTGAAGATGGTGGCCTAATGATGCTGCATTATAGCATCTTTGTGGTTTATAGACTGTTTTAGAGAAACTAAGAAGTGGGCTGAAGGAAGAGCACAGACAGGTGGTTGTCCGGGAATTAATTTGTCTTTCACTATCACCTGAAGAGACACACTAGGGTTTTTTTTTGTCTGCTTGGTTTTTGCCTAGGTAGTTGTTATAAGGCTGATGGTCTCTCTTCTGCTAGCGCATTTGGTTAGCCTTCCACAAGATAAAGGGCTTATGTGATTTGGCTGGAATCTATGTCAATGTAATGAAAACTTACCTCTGAGGGGACAGTCCAGCTAAACAAATCTGAAGGTATTTAACAAAAAAAGGAAAAGATGAAAAGAGGAACTGAGTGCCAAAATAAGGTTTGCGAACAAAATTAATCAAGACATCAAAGCACATGAGGAGCAAAAAAAAAAATCTCTAATTGCCTATAGAGCAATATCAGGGACCTGATTAATGAACAAAAGGAATCAGAATTGCTCATTAAAGGGCATACATTTCAGCTAGCAGGTATTACTGAGGCGTCGTGGGAACATGTGCATGGCCAGCGTTGCTAGAACTATTAGGTAGATCCAATTTCAGACGAATTAAGTGGGCTGAAGGGCAAAAGTTTGACAGGGTCAAAAATTACTGGTCTCGTATCTGGGAAACACAGTGTCTTGGATTCTTAGATATCAATTATTCCAAGACTTAGAGCTGTAATTGGTGTTCACTTCTGATCATAAAAAAACAGACTAGAGAACAGGATACACACCATCTTACACATCTACTGATAACTTAGAGTCGTGAGGGAATAAACCATTATCATGAGGGCTTTTGTTCTGCATGACACTGCCAATACTAACCTATCTATGTACATTCATGTCTTAAGTCAGATGCGTTCATCCAACACAAAGGAATTTTGTATTAGGCCTCATCTTGACAGATAAATAGGGTTTGGATCACAGAGCCAGAAACTCACGATAACATGTGATGTTTTGGCATCACAGAAAGGGCCTCTCTGTGATCTATGTGGTCATGTGGATGTGATCACACAGTACAGATGTAACAATGACTTTTTACATTGGCTTTGCACAAACAGAATGAGAAATAAAAATATTATTGATAATGAATAGTGTTCTTGAAACTGAAAACAATGTAGAGGAAATGAATCATTTGGAAAAAGTAATTTGACAGAACTATGTGAACATTACTGGAAACTTAAAATCAACACCAGAAACTGTAATCCCTCTACTTAGATGAAAACAATAATGGCAGAAAAAAATCGGTTAAGAGACGAAGTGGAAAAATATGCAAATAAAAGAATATTTATAAAAACATTATTTATGTGTCTGTTTTGTGTATACATATGTATATATCTATATAAAAATTAGAAATATTTTTTTTCTTGTAGGTATATTACAGACATATTCACAAGATAAGACCTTTCTGATATTTTGATGGATATGAATCAGAAGCAAGGAATGGAGGAACACTGAGAAGGAAGGCAAAAGGAGAAGCAGCCTATTGCAGGAAAGTCTGAGTTAATTATACGTTCATAAAGCAGAGTCTGAACAAAGAAAATTCTAAGAATTAACAGAAATGGTAGAATTGTCAATAATCATAGATACAAGGCAGAACATAGAAGTACATTTATCTGCAGTAGGAAAAGAAGACAAATAGTATAATTATGTCATACCATGAGAAAATACTTTCTCTCCCGGAGTAATTTAGGACTTTGTTAAACAGCAGGGATTCAATAGGAGCAATTTACAAAACACAGAATTCTTGTATGCAAGAATTTTTCAAGAGAGTTGCGTGAACACTGATCACAGCAATTTTTAGCAAGCTTAGACTACTTGAGAAATTCTCGTAACTTTAAAAGGAATAAATGGGGCAAACCAAGTCACTCCAGACCCTTCCAGAGGACCTTAGCCTCAGATAAACAGTGACATGAATGATACTAGACATGTTTAAAAACATATGAACAAGGATTGCACATACAAGGTAATACTGAGCAGGGTAAATTGTATGGATTTAGAAGGTGGCACTGATGCCACTGCCTGGAATAGATTGTCCAGTTCCAAAGTTCAGACTTCAAGATGGAGGTTTATAAACCAGAAGTGGGTCAGAGAATAACCATGAGATGGTTTAAAGGAGTAAAAAAACCCAGTTCGTGAAAAAGATCTTGGGAATTTATTCAATGAGCAAGATGAGAGACGGCATAGTCACAGTTTATGAGTACATGCTTGAAAAAGACACTTTTGAGAATTGAAAGCTCTTCTGCAGAGCGGACAGAATGCCTAAATCGGTCCAGTAACTGATAATTGTTCTTTAAAGTCATGAGCTTGTGTCAAGCACAAGTAAATGTCCACCACAGTTTTGTTGTTATCACTTACTTGTGAAACTTTTAACAAGCCAGAGCCAGCATGCAGTCAGTTCTGCTTGCACTGAGTCTTCATGACCACACTGAACAAACTGGTAGAATAAAATCTCAAATACTTAGCATGGACACAAGACTTTTGGCTCATCTTGCTATCCAGAAGGACAACAGGGAGTCCAAAGTTAGTTTCTGTGTCTAATTAAGGTGAACTGCTGTAATATTACATGCACAAAGTCATAGCGAATTTGATTTTCTGCGATAACAGCTAAATGAAGTTGAAGACTGTGGCTAAAACCACCTGCTGTGTCAAGGAATGTGCATTTCTGCTGCCAAAGTCTACCCAGTAGAGCACTACACAAAGGCACCAGTGGAAAACAGGTGGTGTGAGTCCTGGCTGCCTTTGTGTTATCAATGTTGGACTAAATTTTATTTTTTTCCCCCTTTAAATCAACTATGCCACAAAAGCAAAAGTCTCATGTCATAGCAACAAGAGATTTGATCATCTTTAGCTATCTTTCCTCTGGTGAGCTGGGGCGGGGGGGGTATGAAGAGTGCAGGAGACCATCTCCACTGAGACACCAGTTCTCCCACAGAGCACATGGTCCAGGAGCAGCAGGTGGAGACACATGCAGGCTTTGCCTTCCTTAATGTGCCAGGCAGCATCCCAGGGCTGTATAAGAGCTGTGCTTTGCTATGCTTTCCAGAATAAGAGTAAAACATATAGTTTTCATGTCTGACTTTTCCCTTTCTTGCCATGGGTAGGCCAGTCATTTTCAGTCAGAACCAATAAAAAGACATAGAAACCAATACTCTGCTAAATGTCTAGTGCTAGTGTCCACGTTGTGGGGACTGTGACCATCATGTTTCAGCAGTTCACTTCATAATTGTACGTGGGCCTACTGCAATTGGCAACCTCCTTTTCTTGAGACACGCTGTTTTTTCTTTATCGTAACCCTTGGACACTCATGGCTGAGTTCCTTTGCCCAGCTGTGTTTGTATAATGCATCCAGCCTATCAACAACATCAGGTTGTTAACTCATAATTTGATTCACTAGTTGTCCTCCTCCTTCCCCATTTGTAGTACAGAAACAGGAAATTAAAAGCATTAATTTTTTGTTCTCCATTATTTTTCATGGCTTATGATATGCCTATACCCTTTTACTGATCTTTTCTTCCCCAAGAATTCCCTGGCTATCTCACCTCCACTCACATACTGTTAATCATTTTCTTCTTCTACTACCCTTTTTGAATTGGGATCATCGTCATACCAGCTGAATGCAAAGTATTTATTCATAGAATACCCCAAGTATTATTTTCAATTCCATTCTTCAGGTCTCCCAACAATACATATGCCTTTTGAATCACCACTGTGAAGTAAGCAGAGGTTTTTCACAGATGGCCAAGTGTTTACAATTAATTGAGAATCTAGCAAGTGTATGAATAATTCCATGTGCTTATTAAAAGCTGAATTACTTACATTTGCTAATGCATTTTTCATTTGCCATTATGTACCCTTTCTTTTTTCTTTTTTTTAAACCCTCTGAAGATCTTATCACCTCCATAGTCTCGAGGCGACCATTTCCAGACATGACAATCCAAGTAATGCTGTTACCTGCAATTGTTGACATAGAATCATAGAATCATTTAGGTTGGAAAATATGTTTAAGATTGAGTCAAACCATAAACATAACACTGCCAAGTCCCACTAAACCATGTCCCTAAGTGCCACATCTACACGTCTCTTAAATACCTCCAGAGATGGTGACTCAACCACTTCCCTGGGCAGCCTGTTCCAGTGCTTTTTCCTAATACCCAACCTAAACCTCCCCTCGTGCAACTTGAGGATGTTTCCTCTCATCCTATCACTAGTTACTTGGGAGAAGAGACCAACACCCACCTCGCTACAACCTCCTTTCAGGTAGTTGTAGAGAACAATAAGGTCTCCCCTCAGCCTCCTTTTCTCCAGGCTAAACAATGCCAGTTGCCTCAGCTGCTCCTCATAAGACTTGTTCTCCAGACCCCTCACCAGCCTCGTTGCCCTTCTCTGGACACAGTCCAGCACCTCAATGTCCTTCTTGTAGTGAGGGGCCCAAAACTGAACACAGTATTCGAGCCTGTGCAGCCTCACCAGTGCCGAGTACAGGGGCACGATCCCTTCCTTACTCCTGCTGGCCACACTAGTTCTGATACAGGCCAGGATGCCGTTGGCCTTCTTGGCTGCCTGGGCATACATCTCAAAATTCAACCTGTTTCCAGGTCATTAATAATCATAATAAGCAGTGATAGTCCTAGATGCTCTCAGGCTCTCATCTATCACAGTCACTAAAATTAACTGTAAACTCTTAATGTTGAACATTTCCGTTAGAGGTTCACTCATCCATCTCACACACCTTTAAATAATCAAGGAGTATCAATATCTCCGACCTTGGGGAGCAATTAGTGAGTTGTCATAGTTTAACCCCAGCTGGCAACTAAGCACCACACAGCCGCTCACTCACTCCTCCTCATCCTACAATTTACCACTTTAGGTGGGAAGAGGACACATGAAAACATCATTTTGTTCCCTTGCTCAGTTTTTACTTCTAAAGACAGAAAAGAATGTAAAATATCCTGACAATTGAGAACAGCTCTGTAACAGCAAGTACTTCAGATTTCTCTAAACTATTCTCTCAAAAACCTTTTCTGCTACTAATAACCTCTGTTTCTCAGCTGCAGTGAGAGAACTAGACCCAGGCAGGTTCCAGCTGTGCCACCTGGAAACAACAAAGCAGAGACCACTCACCTCTCCACACCATTAACCACTTGAAATCAGAAGGATGTGATGGGAAAGGCAGTAAAGAAACACTCCCTAGTTTTTAGATAAGGACTGCTGCTCCCACACACTACCTCTGCTTCTGTAGGCTCTCCCATTCCTTCTGCCCTACAGATAATTGCTATCACAGTCCTGGCTATGGCCTTCTTAAATGGTAGTTCTTCATCTGTCACACAAACATCATGGTGTCAAGACGAGCCCTTGACATGCCTGCTTTAGACAGGGGTAAAATACATCATTTTAGAAAACATATTGATGTTATATCCTCAAAAGTCACCTACCTTGACCTGCCAAGGAGCTGTCTCTTTTAGGAATATTGGGAAGAAAGGAAGAAGTCCTCCTCTGAAGGAACACACTTTTTCGTCCTTATTCAACTGCTTGGCATCCCCACCACATGAATAAGTAACTTAGACACTGTTCAAGTTTCTTCACATTGAAGCAGCTGTGGTTTATCTGCAGTTCCTTTCTCTCCACCCCCCTTTATTTTATTTTATTTTTTTAAGGTCACAGATGTACCTAAAATCTACAGGTTTCCTGCTGTGGCCTACACAAAACCTGTACCTTTCCACCCTCTGTAAGCATTAGGTGGCATTTGTCTGTGTAGCCACCCGTGGGATGTGCTAGCCTTCTTGGATGGGTAAGAAGAAACAATGAAATAACTCATGTTAAATATCTAGCCCTGGCTGATGCACTCCAGCAGCCCTAAGGGTCACTCAGTATGTGGGCACTGCTTTTGGCTCAGAGCAACCTACGGCCTACTCAAGACAGCAGAAATGGATGGAGGGACTGGCTATGGATCTGAGACAAGTTATCATCTTTGTGTAGGAAAACTTGTTTCCCTAGGTAGGATTCCTACCAGGGCAAATGAAGTGAGTAGGAAAAAAGCACAGCATTATTTTCTGTTTAGATTTTTTATTTGTTTGTGGTTTGGGCTTTTTTGGGCATTTTTTTGAGTAGTCATTACATTAATGATCAGAGACCCCCCTTTTTTTTTTCCCCTAACCGAGAAGAATAAGCTGATGGTCTGGATTCATGTGCAACCATATGTGAACAACACATATAGCTCATCTTTTGTCACAGGTAATTATATCATTGCCACCAACACCATCTCATACTTGGATGTGATCAAAGCACCGATGAAAAGTGGCAGGCTAAAGTGGAACACAAATTACGATCGGCAAAGAGAGTGGAGGGTAAGAGCAGGGCGATGGTTATTCTTGCTTTTGTCACCTGCCAGCTGGACTAAGGCCCTGTGATATATCTGAGCATGAAGTCCACAGCTCTGGAAAACCCCAGGTAACACGGAGCACTATAGTTACCTTTGTCAGCAAGCCAGGATGTTGCATATGTAGCAAACCTTTCTCTGAGCTCCCTACAGGCTTTCCATAGCATTTAGAAGAAAGCTAAACACATTGATATAATAAAAATGCTCGAGAAGCTGTGTCCAAGCCATATTAAAAAAAGGCACTCTGTACATCTGAGAGGAAGACAGTCCTCAACATCTCTGTGCATTTGGTGCACAGACCTCTGTGAGCAGGCTGGGTCCTGCCCATGCAAGCCCTGATGGGAGCCTCGCACTGCGATGGAGCTCCTCACCTACTGCTGTCTGATACCCACCTCTGACCTCTTCAGTCTCACAGCAGCACATGCATTTAAAGAAAGACAAATGAAAATGTCTTCAGAAAACAAAACGTTCCGCTGCCCCTGCTCCTCCCCATGGGGGAAGTATTACAGTACAAACGGGACATAACAGATGTTCATCATTATACATAAGTGCTCAGGTGCTTTCAATATAGCATTAGAAAAACATATAGATTAAAACATAAAATAGCCTTCTCTACTCCCTGCCTGCTTCTGCCATATTATTGCCCCTCTGCTCTTTTCTCCCTCACCTCCCCTGCACCTCCCATGGCAAAGTGAAATCCTGCTCGCCACCCAGCACAAACATTGTCAGCCTGCTCTCACCTTTCTTCTTCAGCCCTCTGTTCCATCCACAGAGGGGACATTTGTAAGGGAGTTGGTAGCAGTGACATGCAATAGTGCTACTCTGCCACAGAATTGCTTAAAGTGCCTTTGTTCAGTTGACTCAAAAGGAAACGCTTGTTTTGGATTACCTATGAAATGTTCAGGTAAGGTCTAGCTAACTCCAGTATTTCTTTAGCTGTACCACTTCAACCATCACTCATTTTCTGTGAAACACTTGCAGGTCTGTATTTCTAAGCATAGCACTCCACATAGCTGCAGGGAAGATTTTTCAGGGGGGAGGAGGAGTTGTTTTCCACCCAACTATTGCTTTGCACCTCATGCCCCTCAAAGTAAATGGAAATTATTGCATCCATCTCAGGAATGCTGCTGCTGCCATCTCCTGAGAAAAGCTAGGCTGAGCATGTTTAATGGAGTTACAGCAGCCGCTGCTCCTGCCAGAGCATCTGCCTAACTGTGTCCTAAGAAAATGGAGTCTTTTGGCTGAACTAGACTAGTCTGTAAACAAGTTGTATCTAAGATTACTGTTATCAAACTAAAAATACAGGATCCAAAAATATATGTCTAGCAGTTGCCTCAAAATCTCCTTTGCAGACATAACATTAGATCACAGTATATGAAGTGATTAATCTTCTCTGCTTCCCAAAGGCGCGCAGGAAATCCCTGCTCTACTGAGCCATGTAGGCCTCTAAGTCCAGCTAACTGGGAGAGATGAAATTTGGAGTTCAGAGACATAAACGCTGTTGGGACTCTAAGCTGAAATGCTTACCCTTGTCACATTTTACCCTAAGCACAGAGATTTTGAGGAAAACTCTCACAAACTACCATGAATTTAAAGACTATAAGGAATATTTATGAAGTCTACTCAAGCAGTCTTAAGTCATTATTGAAAATGCAATTCAGGCTCCTTAGACACTTAGGTAACATCAACAGCCCTGTGAAATCCACTTTTCAAAAATCCCCAAGTCCAGTGATTTTTTTTTCTCTCCCTTTTTCCATATGTGAACATATGATTGCATATATTGTCACAGAAAACAACGTTTCGTATTTTCTAGGAGCAATTATGTGGGTACAAAAGGCTTTCCCAACATCTTCTTTTTCAGTTATTGAAAGCAATATCTTACATGATAACAGTTCAAAAAATGTTCTGAGGCTATGTATTATATACATTCCCCTCCCAAATAAAGGATGATAGATAATAGGAATGTCAATCAGTTCTAGGGCTTTCTTCATTAGCAGCATCCTGAGACACAGGTCTATGCATGAAGCTGTGCTATATTGTCATCTGCACTCCACTGCCGTTAATGAGATTTCTTTCCCATTCATTCCTTAACAATAATGCTCATCTTGACCTTTGTAAAGTACTTCAAGATGATGCTTCAAAAGCACTAAGCAAGTACTAAATAATATTATCTGATTATTGTAACTCCAGTGACAGATATGGAAAAATGTTTTCTGTGTTTGCCCAGACTACTTAACAAATATCACTATAGTAACACGACTATTTCTAATTTTCTTCCAAATTGCCAGTGAGACTTTGGTTCACTTTCAAGATGAGATGTTTCTGTTTGTACTTTCTGAAACTGAATAAAAATTCCACCATTTTTTACAGTGAAAATTCACCTTTCTTGGTCACAGAAGCGGTAATGCAGATATCCTTCTTTTCCTCTGGCAAGCAATAAAGAAAGAGAATAAAACTCCTTTGAAAAGACTCAGTCTGAGAGCTGAAGAAGAGTTTTGGAACCTCTGCTCCCACTTTCCTATATCCTACCTGACTGCGTGTCTACCATCTTATATGCCATCGTCTTCCTCTAGGCTACAAAATACAAGCTACTTAGTTTTGGCAGAGTACTAAAAAACAGTGAAAGGTTTTTTTTTAACTTACTATTTCTTGGTCAGCAGAGGGGGTGGTATACAGAAATGGATGGGAGCGCTGAGGAGCCACGACCTTGCAAGTCATCCAGCTTTATCACTGCAAACATATTGCCATGGGTAAGGTACGGGGCTTCTTCCCAGAACCTGGTGTCCTGTCCTGCTGTGCAATGGGCCTTACCGTGGCGCTGGCAGAACAGCCAGTGCTCAGGCAGCGACTGGGAGGGGACATCGCTGTCTGGATTGCTATTGCTGCACACTGCTCAGCTGTGACAGCATATGCTCGGCGTTCAGAGCCAGAAAGGGGCATGATGCTGCCCTTGCACGCTCTGAGCAGCAAGCAGTCTTCTGGGTAGTGAGGAGATGGACAAGCAAAATGTGCCAGGGAGAGAAGGGGAGCCAAACCGAGTGTCAACAGGAACAGCAGTGAGAAGAGGAACATGTACGAGAAAGGCAAAAGAGGAAGAAGGGATGTGCTAAATGACAGAAGGGCAGAGAGGGGTCAGGGCAAAAGGCAGAGGGAGAGAAAAGACCTGTGATGGTGTCAGGAACTATTTTCTTATTTAAAAAGGAGCCAAGGGAAGAAAAAAAAAAAGGCTAAAACCCAAATGCCTGGAGTTCTCTAAGCATGTGCCTTCCCTGCTTTGGGAATGGCAGTTCCTAGAGCAAGCTGCAATGTCTGCTCAGCAAAGCAAATCCGACCCCGCTCTGCAGCTAACATCATTGCCACTGCAGCCTAAACTAACTGTTAAGGAACCTGCATTAACACCAAAAAGCTGGTTTCATATAGAAACGACCTTTACGGGAAATCCCTCTGTGTGCATGCCTCTGTGTGTTTGGAATAATTTCAGTAAAAGCTTATAAAAAAAATTCTACTGGAAAGAAATGCTCCACGCTTTCATTCCAGAAAGTATAAGTGGTTTTGCTCATGTTTTCTGGAACAGATCAAAGCAACCATCTGCTTTGTCCCCTGCCATCTTCCTCAATTCCTAACAGTTTTTAGGCCATCTTCAGCTTTAGGAGGTGCTCCTCCATGGGCGTTGAGGGTAGCATTGGTATTTCCCCAGCATCAGAGGGATGCCAGGAAGCCCTACCCACTCTAGCTGCAGCGGGAGCGTTCAGGGCTGTCGGGGAGCTAGGGGCTGAAGCCCTGCAACAAGAAGCTTCACGCTGAGGGTCCTGAACAAAACTTCACCGGAACTGCAGAACCTCGTAATCCCGCTTCTGAAGCAGCTGCCTGGTCAGCTGGCAGGAAACAAAGCCAAAAATATCCTCTGCTTGTGGTACATCCAAAGTTTATTTACTCTGATATTCTTTGGTGCATCATTTTGGCTCCAAAGGACAGCCTTGTTAGTTGGAAACTTCCTGGCCAGCTGTGGTTTGATATTTAGCAGGTCTGCTAACAAAACCGAGGGGAGAGAATCAGCAGCAAGGGGATTTTTTGTGAACGTAAACAGGCAAATGAACCAGAAACCGCTTTTTTTCTTTATCCTGCTCCCCCAGAGGAAAGACAAGAACAGTACTCTGCATTCTTGAGCAAGCGTGGAGGTTTCTGTGGATATAGGTGTAATTTCTGCTCACCATAGTATGTCCCTGATCATTAGGCAGAGAGTTTCAATATAACATGGCCTTTAAAGCACGGATATGTGTTCTAAGGTTCATATTGAGTTTCAGCCCTATATTTTGTGTTTTGATTACTGCATAGTTCAGAAAATCCATAAATATCTTGACACCTGGCAAGATAATGTTATGATTAATTATAAAAGTTACCTGACTGATTCTGATATACAGCAAGGATGGGAACAGCTAAATGATACTGATATTTTTCCAGTGTGAAAGATTTCTTCCAGCATGCCCTGTAACATGGATAAGCTATAGTTTATCTATATTCCTCTAGGTGGAGTAACCTCTCTATTGTCCTGCAGCTACAAACAGGCACTTGGGTTTTATTGCTAGCAGCTGCTCCACTCCAGAAAAGGAGGAGGCTTCCCTCCATTCTGATTAGCAACATGGTCTGAAGGTTTTATTCAACTTCGGAGAACATTACAACAGGCAATATGGCATCCTACTGAACACTGTGTCTAAGCATGCAATTAAATTATAATTCTTGAGTGTAATATTCTGCACAGTTGCTACAAAAAATGTTCAGCTGAATCTTGCAGCAGTTAGTTGACCATCTTATCCTCTGAAGACGATGGTTTATGGAAGAATGAATTGCAGGCACTTAAGTCTAAATTAGGAAAGCACTTCACATGCTTAACACTATATTCAGGACAAATTAAAGGACATCACTTACTTGGAACACATAGTAAGACTAAACATGTTCTTTAACATCAGAGACCCTTAAGACAGAGATGAAATTTACTGTGTGTGGAAATAGTTTGTTAAATAGGCTGGTAGGCTGAAACAAGGTCTTAACCAGCTCTCAAATAAACAGTATAATTTTACACTTGGAAAGATGATTTGTTTTTACAAGAAAACTGTTTATAAAGTATTTAGGACACATTGGCACTGCAAAAGCAGTAATACAAAGACATTAAGTAATAATGAGATTAATCACAGCCATTACTAATAAGACAATAAAGTTTTCTTACATAGCTTTTATGTTTTTTATTTCCTCTAGATGAAAAATACATTTGCTCCGTGAGGTTAGTTCAGTTAAGATGTAAGATTTTGCCTCCAACGTGACTTTCCCCAGCCACAATCAAGAGTCAGTACCGCTAGTCCAGTACAGTGCCATTAGCTTGACCTGGATAAGCAGAGACAGGGTACGCTAAAGATCATGATAGTTACATGAAGAGTGCGGTAATGATGGAGCTAAATTATTCATTCTGCCACCCAGTTATTTCTGGTAGCTCAGAGACTGCTGTACAGAAGCCATATCTCTTTATTGTATGTAGCCTACATGAGTGGAACAGCTTACCTGCATTAGCAGTCGCACTGAAGAGTCTTTTTTCAGTCTGCGTATGTCTTTTCATTGCACTTGCAGAGTGCAGAACATGGGATTAGCTGGACGTGTTTAAGGCGCATTGAATTATCAGTGCTAAAATAGAGTTCACTCGTTTAAATGACTTAGTTCACTAAGTCCTTGGGGTTTGGTCATACAGATAATACGTATTTTGTCTGCTTCTTTGTTCTTTCAGAGCCATCCATTTATGGCATGATAAAATCATTAGTGCTGGTTATATGTCACCATGTAAATGCTTTATTTTGTTACATAGCAGTTGCCAGGTGCCTTTTCTTTCAGCTTTGGCATTTAATTGTCAAGATGCATTTTAATTTCCTGAATTATGTAATCTGATTTAATAAAAACTGCTTACAGAACAAGTAAATACACTGACAAAGGCAAAACATTATTTCATTTATTAAATTTGTTACTAAAAACAGGACTTACTTCATTCAATGTGCTCACTCATTGCTATTCATCAACGTTTGTTTAAGGTTGCAACTGAACAAAGAACAGTAAATGCAATTTAGTGTAGAAAGGCAAGGTCACATGGCCTGGGTCTTAGTTAATTTATCTTTCATGACAGATTCTATTTTCTACTACTGGTATTATTACCCGGCAATACATTTCTCCCATGATAGTGCATCTGTAGCTCTTGCATTGCCAAACTTAGTGGTAGCATTTAATTTGTGTGACATTATTCAGTTATCAAGAAAAAGTAGCGCATGCTGAGAAACACAGTGGCTATTTAATGATAGCATAAAGAATGAGTTCTTGTAAGCAAGAGCAATGTCTCAAGTACTTTGCTAAAAACACTTTTCTTTCCGAGGCTGCACTATCCCATTCCCGTTCCTGTTCCTGCCCTGGGAACCTGGGCATTCACCAGGCAGGTCTCCAGATAAAGGCTAACAGGTAGATGTGCTGAGACAGTGGACACAGAACAAGTTTGACAATTAAATTTCCTATCTTCTTCCTCAAGTAATGGCAGCTGGATAATGTGCAAAGACTTGCAGCACTGAATTATAGGAAAGCCACGCTGAGATGGCTAAAGTCACCTAGTCTATTCTCCTTCCTGTATAAGATCAAGTCTACATTGTAACTTTCAACAGAAACTAATCTAATCCATCCTTAGAGACCTACAGTGATGGAAGAGCCGTGTAACTCGTCATGTATTTCCTATATTATATACCCATGGTTTTGTATGACATTCTGATATTCATACCCACGTTAACTGGAATACGAATATATCCATGACATAAGTGACCCAACAACGTAGCTGTAAAACAGAAATCATCATGGAGGGTCCTAGCAGGAGTCAACAGGGGTTTGTTCTTGACAAAACATTACTTACTACCTTTACCTACGAACTGAAAGACGAAGGAAGATGATGGTTAGCAGTTTTTGGAAGTGAGGGAAGCTGGTGGAGTGGTAAATTAGACAGATGCTGATTGTAGAGAATGATCTGAATCTTTTGGTAGTGTGGGCTGATTTGAATATCCTGTTTTAATACAGATAAATTTGCAATCATACATCTAAGGAACAAAGAGTATCGTTTATACAGACAGGATTGGACAAAGTATTTCAAAATGATGCAACATGAAAAGAAGTCAGGGTCTTGGCAGATAATTAGCTGAACATGAGCCTGCAGGAGGATGATGCAATTAGAGAGTGAATGTCAGCCCTGAAGCCTAAGCAGGGAAAATATGAAGTGGGAGTTGGAAGGTGATATTAGTTCTGTTTATAGCAAAAGTAAAATCATCACAGGAATACCGTGTGCAGTTCTCATACCCACACTTCAGAAAGGACTTGGACAAATCAAAAACTAGTCAGAAAGTCCTGCAAAAAAATGCATTGAGGTCCGAAAGGCATGCCTTACCATGAAAAGCTAAGAATGAGCAAGCTGCTTGTCTTATCAAAAAGAAAAGCAAGGAAGACTATTACTTAAACGTAAAAAATGTTTTTGATTGTGGTTGGCTTGTTAGTATGGGAGGAAAAGGCATAAGAAAAGACAGTTTGGGGTATTTTTATCTTGAAAAGAAAGATATATGTAAGACTTAAATGCAAATAAAGCCCTTAAAAAACAACCCCCCCCAGTGAATAATTAGCCACATTGACAATAAGGTGCTGGATCTTCTACTCTGTACCGTTATGTCTAAAGGTCTTTCCAGGGATATGACAATTTCAGGAGAAATTACAGACCTGGTGCTGAGACTTATAGCTGAGGTGCTACAACTTGCAGGATCATAATGATCTCTTCCAGCCTCAAAATTTGTGATTAGCTGACTAACATAATGCTACTTTCTTTCTTTGAATTCTATTAAATCGTATTGATGTATACCTGCTGAGGAAGTAGCCTGAAGCCCTTCAAGTTTGAAAATAAGGCACCAGTTTTGTACGGGTTTACCACCACTGAAATCAATATCCTTGTATTTGAAGATAATCTTGAGAACGGGGAGACTGTAAAGTTGTTTCTGAACTGCACAAGCTGTTCCCACCATGGAAAGAGCCATTCAAAAACCATACCGAATCACTGGAACTAGAAACAGTACTTAATTTTGCTTCTACAGAGATTAGTTCTGCTGAATACAGAAAATTACATCCTTCAGTTTGTCATTGTGTTTATATGTTTTTATATTTGAAATAATACCTAACCATTAAGTGGTCCTGACTGCAAAAACACCAGACTGTGTTTTCAATAAATAATTCCACTTTAATGGCAAAGTAATAATTTAGACAGATACAGTGCGCACACCTGCAAAAAAATATACGCAAGCTGGTTTACAAGCTAGAGGAACAATAAACCAATAGAAAATACATCATCCAGTTAAGTCCGATGACACCAAATACTTATTATTAGGGCTTTACAAAGACTACAAAACTTTTCAGATGATTTATTTCACTGTTTCTGTCTATTTACATGATATGTTACATCAAAAATGTACAAAATATAAAATGTGTACAGACAAATGTTTCACAAACAATTTCTGAGTTGTAAACTAGGTGGACTCACTGAGATGTATTGCAGGAAGTTTTGTATATGTGATATTGTGTGTTTGTGTGTTAAATATGGCAGGAAAAGATTTGCAGGTTTGCTCAGAGCACAGGTACAGGAAAGAGCAGCTTTCCTTTAGTTCTTTGAGTCAGTCAAGGTGTACGCGCTGACGTTTTGCAACAGAAATGGATCCAGATTTGGGGGGCATGATGTTGGTCTGACTGAATCCTACATGCATAAAATCAGTTAGAGTTTTATTAGGGCGATAGCACCGTGTAGGAACCTCTAGATTCAGCGATGCAGCTCAGTGCCATTTGGAAACTGCATTGATTTATCTTTGTTTTACAGCGAGTGACCACAGGGTGGCCACAAAGAGTTAATAGCACCAAATACACATCCTGAAGGTAACATCCATGGAGGTGTACAGTACATGTCTACACAATGCCAAAGCCCTTAGATACCTTCTTGTTTATATGCACCTATTTTAACCGGATGCCTCTTCTGGTAAAAGAGCGTTTCCGATTATTCTGAGCAGTTTGAATGCAATCTGGTTGTAGCCTGCCGTGACATATGCACCTAAAACATTTTCAGATTTTTTCCCCCCAAAATGTATTGGCTTTGTATAGATATTGAAACATGCTCACTGTAGCATTGATAGTTCCTGCATAGTCATAACAACTGTAAGTACAGGACAAACACACCAGGTAATAACAGCTTTAAGGTTTGCATTCTGTATTTGTTTGCAACATACAGGAAATCTCAGCAAGTGAAACATCTCTTAACACCAACAGAATAAAATACAATTTTTTTTGTTTGTTTGTTTTCAATTTGATTTGTGCAAGGCTTTTTTTTTTCTTTTTTTTCTTTTTTTTTTTTTTTAATATTTACAATACCCACCCAGTAGACTGTGCAAAACCAACCCACTTTTACAGTATAAACTCTTCCTCTTCCACAGTGGACATCACTGCTTCAGTGTTCTTTTATGCTGAATTCTTCATGTACAACAATAGCAATCAAAACAACATGCTAAAACTAGAAAAAGGAAAAAAAAAAACCATATATTTGTGCTCATGCTGCATCAAGTGCATCCAGCTCTGCTGGATAAGAATTCAAAACATCTATCCTCCAAAAACTCCATTCCATGGGACCAAATGGATTTGAGCTGATTTTCTCAGCGTTTAGGTGGCAGTGGAAGTGGGTTTGGGTTCCTTGTGTATTTCTGAGGGTAGGCAGAGCAATCTATTCACAAGATAAAAATATTATATAGCAACTGTTCTTTCTCCTATCCATTTCTTTAAAAAATCATGATATACAGATATGAGGCTATTGTGTTAACTGACGCTTTCTCATTAGTAAATGAAGAAAAAAACAGTGTAAATTACCAATGGTTTAGGAATTAAACCAACTGTAAAACTGTTCTAGAAATCTGTTTTAAGGCAGTGAGACAGCACCATAAGAAATGTTCCTTCTTTCACTGAAAAGGCTCAAACAAATGAAGCCCTAAAAAGCCTTTAATCAGTGTTGGTTAATAATTGGTATAAAACTGTTGTTAAGGAGTGGGCAGGTGGTTAAAAAAGACCTTTGTGGTAAAAACAACTTTATAAAATCTGTGACTTGTGTACTAAAAACTTGATGGAACGCATCACCGTGACCATGGCAGTTAGAATTAAATTGGCACTTATCCAGCATATCACAGTCATGTTTTCTGGTGATTACACAATACTGTTTGTGCTTTCTGAGTTACTATCATCATCTTTGACTCATTTTGGAATGGGCAGTAGCGTACAACACAAACACCACTGCAGTCCTGTGACCAGCACCATGTGGCACAACAGAGGTTAGAAGAGAATTAGAAGACCGCATTGTTCATGCAGCGCCTCAGGGTAAACTAAAGGAAAAAAACAAAACAAGTTGCACTGTAAACTTGTACAGAGAAACAGAGACAGAGAGAGAGAGACAGAGAGCAAGAGAAAGAGGAAAAAGGAAAAAAAATATTCCAGTTTGGCTAACACGTGTGCAATCTGCTTAGATGCCCTCAGTCTAGGGCCCTTTCCAGTTGACAAATGGAGTCTCACTTGGCTCCATAGGTATTGAAATGCCTTGAAATTAAACTAATTCAAGCTTTCCACTTCAATTTTTCTTCCTGACTTTGCAGAGTTAGGTCTCCTGCCTACCTACAACACACCATTCTCGCTCGGGGACCTCGGCTTGCTGCTTTAATACTGGCAGTGGTCTAGTGGAAACAGATTTTACCATAATCCTCCACCAAGGTTTGTCCCTTTCAGAGAGTTGATTCAAGGGATGAATCCAAAATGTCGTCATGGTGGCTGGTGCTATCACTGTCACAGCTTTGTGCGCTCGAATAGTTGGCTGCCTCTTGAAGCCTCATTAGCATGTTCATCTGAAAGAAGAAAGCGATGTTTACATACTCTCGTCTCATTTAATGCTGCAGTGACCGTGTTAAAATTTAATTAAGCTCCCTTGCTGTGTGAGGTGTGCTGGTATCTAGCTGAGGGGACCATACAAAAGGATTTCAGAAAGGGCAGGGTGTCAGCGGCTCCTCCTGGCACCCTTTTCATTGCCTTCTGGTCTTTAAATAGAAGTTTAAAGGTCCAAAGAACCAAAGGAATACAATGGAGCTGCCTGATAACTCTCTTTAATTCAGGGGTGAGACCGGCTGCAGCTGCAACACCGGCAGGGGAAGGAAGCCGTATCACAGCTGGACATCTGGGCCCATATTTGGAGACAGTCAAGCTTCCAGATAATTTTTGGATGGCGTAGACACACTACATTGGAAAAGCAACTGAAAACATAATCACACTAACATACCCCCTCTGCAAGAGAGAGACAGGGAGGGAGCGAGAGAGAGGGGTGGAGCAAGGCCAGCTGCTTCATAAAAGAGTCCCATCTGCTGTCGAGGGGCTGACCTCAGCAGGGGAGCAGCAACAGATCCTCCTACCCAGGAGAGGAGAGTCCCCACGTAATTTGGGGATTATTAGAACCTGAAACCCATCTGAAAAATAATCAAAAAGCAGCATTAAGCCCCAGAAAATTACTTGGATGCTTGATGCCTAACTGTGTGTAATGATCAGGATTGTATTTATAAAACATCCACTTCTGCCAGCATGCTCAGGGATGCAAGCAATGTTGACATCGGTTTAGTGTTTTTCAAGGAACAATTACGCTGTCATTACAAAAAAGCAGGCAATGAAAAACCAAAGAGAAAGAGGTATTCTTGTGTGTTTGTGTGTTAAGCCCCTTTTTCCAGTTTGCCCAGGAATCCTTACATCTCTATGGTTTCAACCTGCATGGCTTGTAAAGTTTTCTCTAGGCAATGAACAGCATTTAATACTCTTTAATGCTACCAGGTAGCTTTTGCTGAAGGTTTAATAGGTATCCATGTTTGAGAATACAGGATACATGAGGTGGGCGTGCAATACAGCCTGCATATGACATGTCCTGTTTCCACAAGGGCAGCGTCTGTCTCCCCGTGAGCTCCACCACAGGCAGGGACAAGCCCTCCATTCACAAGTTTCAAGCTTCTGATATTTAGTCAGATACAGATACTGATCACAGTGTGCAGGGAGCAAGGGTGATGGGAGACTGAACTCAAGCTGCCCAAGTATTTTCACCTTAGTGGAGACGATGCATACGTGCTGGAAGCCCGGCCAATACACCCACTGGCAGCCCAAATCACAGGGTCAAACAATCACCCCAAAGCTTATGGACTGGGAGACAGGGGATCAAATGAGGTGATTTTCTACATTTCTTCAGGATGCAAGGTCTGGTTTTGGATACCAAACACTTCAGTGAGGCTGAGGAGTAATTTTCTTAGCACTGATAAGAGTAAAATTCATTTTCCTCTGAGAAATTCCCTTTTCCAAGGGCTGCCTGTATTCCAGAAGTACAGTTCTCTAAAATGGTATTTTGAATTGTGATAAAGGCAGTCCATAGAGAAAGCACTATACAAGAACAGCAGTTCAATACATGCAATTTAATAGTCCGTTATCAGAGGAAGCACTGGTAAACCCAAACGTCTGGGATCATATTTAAATAAAACAATAGACGGCATTGAGGGAAATCAACCTCTTATCTTTTAATGCCACCACACTTGCATTCCTTTTACATTAAGATTGTTATACAGTCATCAGTTATCTTGAAATGTTCTGAGGAATGAGAGGATGGCTGTCTAATTTGCATTTCCACTAAATCCTTTATGATAGACAAGTTAGATAATGTGAGTTTCTCAGTCCTTCATTTGTAGAATGTAGATGAAGGACTGCCCAAGCGGGAAAGGTGTTTTTAGAATAAACTGATTAATAAGTTGCTGAAGAGTGGTACCCAAACATTATAATGATGAAGACCAGATACATTTCTGGGCAGATGGAAAATGCAAACAATTTAGGGACATATTAACATGATGGTGATACCTGCTGTCCTGCTAGATTTTCCTTCTATTTTCAACCTTTTTAAGAAATTATAGTAGAATTCATTTTAAAAACCTATTTTGGAACAGGTACACAGTAGTTTTTTACTGTACAGTGTACAATTTAACATGTGACAGCAAAGTACATACTGAAAAGCTTTTTCCCCAAAGTTTAAATCTTACCAAGGGATCCCCCTCTGTATCAGTCTGCGGAACGTGCTTTGAAGTTGTTCCTTCTTTTGCTGATGCATAACCTTCATAACCAACATCTTCTGGTCTTAACTGAAGTAATGACGGCCACTCATGCTGTAGAGATGCAGAGCTCCATGGATAGGTATCAGCTACCCACTTGGAGGGATCCTCCCAGGGTGCCCTCTTACCGTACATCTATATTATGGATATAACACAGGTAAGTATCCTACAGAGTTTTCAGTACCAGTTGTAACAGCAGACAAAAGTCATCAAAAACATCTAAATCATTGTAGTAAATGGTTTGCTTTCAAATGTGCTCAGCACTCGGATATGAGAAGACATTCAAAAGACCTCGTCTCCATTAATGCTCCTTTAATATGCAGAGCGGCTGCAAGTTGAAAAGCGCTCCGTAACTAGTGATACTTGCAGGCAACAGTGGGAGCCACAAGTTTTTGATACAATGTGAAATGAGACCTTTGGGTAATTTGCTTAAGGCGTATGAGTGAAATTAACTCAGACCTATCTAAAACATTCAAGTTAATTGGATTTTGTTTGAAGTGAATTAGGAAGTGCCAATACAAATTTTTCTCTTCTCCTAGCAAAACGGGATGCAGAAGCAGACATCTGTCCACACTTTAAGTTTGAGGTCTTTCACAAGGTTAAGAGAAGAAAGTCACAAAGGATAGGTTTTCCCTGCTATGAAGCACAAATATGCTTACGAATCTGGGAGGAGGACAGAGGAAGGTAGAATGAGAATATTTTAAGTTTAGGAGGTCTGGGAGCTTCCTTACTAAAATGCACCCTTCCCCACATTGCTGTTCACAAGCAACATGTTAACCAAGAGCCCCTTGGTTGCTGCTTTACAGATTTCCTTTAGCTGTGACAATGACACACTGGGATGGGGAGCCAGTCACCAGGACTGTCTGTGATTTTTCCTAGCTCAAACAGCCTCACGCAATCCAAGGAACAGCATAATATTGGCAGGGCATACACTCATGGAGCATTTAGATGGGCTGCACTCCTAAAGGGAGTTAAACAGTGAAGGATTTTAGTGCTAAAGCCAGAGAGATGAGTTGTGCTTATCACTGCAACACCTGCTCCCAGGCACTTGCTGAATCCAGAGCTCCAGGTTAGGCAGCCAAGTTCCCTATATGTTGCACAGAGATACTCAGACTCCTTCTGCCCTACGCAGAGGCTAGGCTGCTAAAATAAGCCTAAATAAGCCAAGAGGAAATGTTTCTCAGGGAGGCAGCAGGCTAACTCCAGGCTGTAGGCAGCACTTCCCCTCATCTGAGATTAAGAGCGATTAAATCTTTTCCGGAATCTGGAGCAAGGCTTGTAAATTCTGTGTCTGACAAGTGAGTTTGCAAAGTACCAGGCTAGAAAGGCATTTTCTACCCATCCCTGATTTCAGGAACATCTAATTATATCATATAAAAGATTTCTGTTTATTATTAATAATGTTATTCTATGGAAGCCATCCAAAGCAGCTAAAAATTGGAACGGCTCATGAAACAACATATTTTCTTCTGTATCCTGCCATCTTCTGCTCCAGAATTGAAGTTTTCATTTAAGTAGGTACCCTGTATACTTGGGAAAATACGAGCATGAAGAATATCACTGCATTTTTACAGCTGGTCTGAACAAGCGCTGTTAATCTCACCGTGGCTGTTCTATCAGATGTTTGGCAGTTTTTTGCACAAGGCATAAACACTCTGTAATTCCCAGAGAGATAAGCAGTTTTAGGAAAGCGTGAGATATTCAACAGGCAAGATTCTAAACCTCTATCGCATCAGTATGTCACTATGTCAATACAAGGTGATAAAGAAACCGCAGCTGCTTACACAGTTCTTCGACTAGTCCACAACAATCCCCTCTGCACTGTGCAGTAATTTCTTTCAGTGCCACGTGTGGCAAAAAACTGCCTTTCCACAAAGCATCTTTTCAGAGGACATAGAATTGCAGTGCATAAAAGAAAAAGGAAAAGGGAGAAAGCCAAATAAAAATTGGAAAAAAAAAAAAAAAGAAGGATTCATTTCAAGATTTAGGTTTGCTCCAAAGATGTGGAATGGTCTGAAGTCTTACCCTATACAGGACAGCTTACAGTGCTATCTACAGCAAATCTATCTGTAGCCCTCTTTCTATTAAAGTAGAAGAAATTTTAATAGTTCATTAACTATCAATGGAACTGCTGCTAACGCCTAGCTCTGGAGAGGACAGGATAGAATCAGAACCGTGAAGCACTCTGATCTGATGGCACTGTTACCCAAAATAAGAATTACAGTCAGGAGGAAACCTTAGCCCGTATACAGAAAGAAAAAAGGAGAAACAAAACTATGGGGAATACAAGCAGGGTTGCAAGATATAAGGGCAAAGAGGG
>NW_008825108.1:3135188-3154405 GCF_000699105.1 Pygoscelis adeliae
CTCAATCTGGTTAGATAAGGCCAGTAAACATTTTTTTTTTCCTGAACGGTGAAATTATCCTTGTTCACAAGCTTTCCTCCGCAAGCCTGTGTGCCTACATGCATATGTAGGTGGGAGAGGATTACATGGACCAGAGCTATTTTCTTGCACCAGTGTAAGGGCTATTAACTTCCATGCAGGGGTAGGCTAAGACTGCCTTGACTCAGGGAGGCAACCTGAGCTGTATTTAGCATTGCTGTGGACTTTTTAAACAGTGGAAAAAGAAGAACCTTCCTCCAGTCACAGAGGAGAAACCCTCTTCATAAAATACAAGATATGCTAGTGCTGGAGCAGACAAAGCCAAATTATACATCAGAGTAAGAGCAGGTCAAAAGGAGTTCAAGGCTGATTTCTATAATCCCTCCACAGATTTTCTTCTTGCAAACACAACAGCATTCATACTTGGATGCCTTGGTTAAAAGTAGCTTGGAGAAAGCCTATGGAACTAATGAAAAAAAAATTGCTGGGAAACAAATGACATACCTGAAGTCCTTCTCTCACAGCTTCCAGAAGATACGGCACCAGGGAATAGTTCCAGAGGTCTGTGAACCACACTCTGGAGCCGTCAACATCCATAGGGCAAGGGAGGAAGAGGCGGGGACCTGAGAAGTCAAGTTGTGTGTTAAAAAAAGTGGAACTAGGGAACACACTAAAAATAATCTTCACAGAATTAAAAAAGTAGTATTGCAGCAAACTCAAGTGAAGAGAATATTAATACAGGACTACAATAAGGGAGCTATCAGTCTCCTGTTATTAAAAATGAACTAGTGTCACTTTATCCAATTCTAGGGCCTGATGAACACTTACAAGTTTTATGGGCAAAGCTATGCAAAAGGATGACTTCTTTGCTAACATAACTATTCCACTAAAAGACCTCAGGTACATGTATATCTCCCACCTGCTAGTTTGCTGAACTGACTGTCCAAGTGTGTTTATTGCTGTAATTATACTTCAGTGTGAAAGCAGGGAAAAAAATTAAGCTTAGGAAAGTAGCTATTGAGGTAATTTTTTGTAAATTTAACTTTTTAAAATTATGAACATTTACTTGAAAGTCTTCAGCAAGCAAGGCAGAAGTACCAGGAAATACATACTCTCTCATTAAACTTCCTGTTTTCATGTCAATCTTGCTGGCAACTACACAAATTCCCCATACTGATGTACTTCCCATTGAAAGATGACAATTTTTGGAAAGATATATCCTTCACAAATCTCTAAAATGCTCAGCCTGCATCCTTATTTCAAACCACTCCACCAGTGGACTCACCAATGGTTACATCTGAAGAGCTGTGCGTTTCTAGGAAGCTGTTGAGATGATGCCATGTTTTGGGGATCCAGTCAATGATTTTGATGAGCTCATTATTGCGTATGTTCCTTTCTATTTCAGTCTCAATCAGTTTCCTTCTCAGATATCTGCCCAAGAAACCTTTAACAGGCTCTGTGTGATTAGCACACAGCACCCACCTGCACAGAAAGGATAAATGTCAAGCAGCAAGGAATAGCAAATACATCATTTCCTCTTAAACATATAGATGAAGGTAATGTCATAAGCTTCTGAGTCTCATTAGTCAGCGAGTATAAAACTGCTCCAATAAACCACACTATTGCCCACTGCTACAACACAATCATTACAGGTTTCAGCCGGAATTCAAGACAATGCTGAAGACAAATGGAATGCAAGAATGCAATCATCTTCAGCATCTTGCAAGAGGTGCCAGAAAATATCTTATTTCTTTCACCATTCCCCACCACCATTCCGAGACCCATCAATACAGGAGAGATGCAGAAGCTAAAACACTTAAAAAGCTGTGACGAGACACATGATCAATGTTTGTCAAAGAACTGGGCTGAGAAGCAGCGAGCTGTGCAAACACAGCCACAGTAAATAGAGTGAATGTACCTGAAATTGTGATGCAGCTCCAGATTTGGTGAAGAAGAAACTCCCTGGTTCATGGTTCCAATAATATAGGGACTGAAAAGAGAAAAGTAGTAGGGTTTTTTTTGAGGGAGAATCCACTCAGATATTCAGAGAATATTCTTTCTTCTTATCTGCACTAGGCCAATTTTAAAAGAGTCTCTGAATGTATTGTAGTCTTAGATTTAAAATATCTCTGAGGCGCCCTTTTTTTAATGTTATTCTTGTATGATTTCCCTCTCTGCACATTTGTAGTTTACTAGTACTCATCTGTAATAAAGAAATAAATGAGGCAACTCTGTCCTCATGTACCTCATAATTTTGCAGTAGGCTTAGAGTTTGAATTTCAGAAGCCAGTGAATCTCATGAGTAAGACACAGCATGCAGTGATTTTATGAAGGGAAGTCCCTATGATGGCACTTTTACAGCAGAAATAGCCAATGTTATAGGCCAGTAAAAGTTCCCGAAAACATTATTTTTATTCTTGCTTGGCAATAAAGGACAGTCAGCAAACTTCATACTTCCACACTGCTACAAGAAAACTGTAGGAAGTGCAAGTCTGCCAGATACACAGTGCTTCTGCATGGCGTGGTTCATGGGTTCACACATATCCCGAATTCCACTATTATAAAGTGCATTTCTTCTTACTCTCCCATAAGCTGTCCTCATAGTACTAATGAGCTTGTGTGATCTGACAGGGTGAAAAGGATAAGACCCTAATTCAGTCAAGCGTTTAAGTACATTCTTAAATTCCATGGTACATTTACATCTCGCTGAGATGCATGGGAGTCATCTAAGTAAAGTGAAGCAGACACTTAAGTACGTGGCTGACGAGGGTTAAAATTATTCAAGCACACAAGGGCTTTGCTGACAGCCTATCGGAGTCTAAGTTTCCACTGGGACATTTTATTTTGTAAAATGACAAACAGCTTTTACTGTTTTAATTGCAAAATGTGTGTGAAAAGGGAGAGAAGAGCTGCTACCTACCATTTGTTATATTTACAGTTGAGGAAACCATTGAAGATGTCACTTAGTGAACTGATGTGGTGGAGGTTATCAAGAATTATGACCACAGGGAGGTCAGCACCATTGTTGTCAGCGCTGCATTGCTCAGCTAGGTTTGCTAGGTATTGTCGCAGATCCTTCAGCAGAATTAACAAGAAAAACCAGAAAAGATTAACCCAATTAGACCATAGATGTAATTTCAGTGGAAAAGATTTTCAGAAAGATAAAGAGGCTGCTACAGAGTTTCCCCACTGTGGGTCATTCAGCTGGATCGGCACATGCAGGAAGACCTGCTTCTTAGATAGAGCAACACTGAGGCCACATGCTAGGAAAAACAAAGGCACTAAACATGAGGCAAGTGACTGAAGCATACACATTCCTATTTGGTGGACACATTCCTTAGAAACCTGCTGATAAAATATCTTATCTCCAGTGGAAAATAAGCTGCAATAAAATATGCCTTTTCCAATGGGCTGAGATATTCACATTAATTGTTGGACCTCCATTTTTATGAATGCCACATTTATATACCAAAAAACCCCACCAAATTATCACACAATTTAGGCATACTGAACTTCTCCCTCAGATATCTCCTTTTACAAGTCTCACTGAAAATCTGTTTGACCTTTTGGGGATACTATATCACGGCTCATAATAAAGTTTGTTGTGTAAATCCTTTTTTTCTGTCAGCTATCTGTCTGGCTGCCATTTAGTGATGGAGTAAAAGAAAGCTTTCTATAATCACAACATTTCATATTTTCCTCAACACTTTGTTGCCCTTGAGGGTCTGGGTTACTCAAGTTTTACAGCTGTATCCCTAGGGGTATCTAATTTTGTCAGCGTTGGGAATGCTCAGTATTATGGCCAAAGTTCCTATTGCTTTTTACTTCCTGGATCAGGGATAGCAGAATCTTTTTTTCTTTAATGGGAACATGCAATCTTTTTTTATTTCAAGAAAGATTTTTGTTTGGCCTTTTATGATCAGGTGTCTCTAGGGGAACATCATGGGTTTCTTCCATGGAATAGCACCATCTGTATTATTCAAACACACTTGGTATTTGACAATGTTGTTTTTTCTTTTTTACTACAAATTCAAAAGTTCTATATAAATCTTAATAGAAACAAAGGAAAAAGGAAAAAAAAAGCCACCAGAAAAAACCTCCCCAAAACAAAACCACATACAACAAGCAATTTACCAGAAATCCAAAAGCTTGCTCTTTTGTGGGACAATTTTAATTATAAATGCATATGGTATAAAAATAAAACGTAAACACATCCCCTGCCAAAGTAAATGGCATCACAAATCCTCTGTATAAAGACAGTGAAAAGCGGTGTTTTTACTGGAATGGTCCCCTCACCCCTTTGGGATCTGTATGGTCTTCCTTCTTATATTATGTTAACATTCATTATGTTCTGTACAAATCAGAAAGCTGTGGGCAAAACCTTTCATTTTCTTTTCCCTGGGTACCAAGTTAGGAGTGTACCCAATTTAGAACAGCAAGTGAATAGTATTATCTGTGGCTAGCACAGCAGTCATGCTAGAAGCTTGATAATCTGAGCTATATAAATTACTGTGAATGTGACATGATGCATGAGGTAATTTTAGTACGGTCAGCTTCCTGACCGATGCACGCCAGAAACCGTGGCAGCAGTTGTATTTATCCAGTGCAGATTAATAAGCTGAACCCAAGACAGTAATTCAAAATCCCCGTTCTGAAATCTTTGCTAACAATAGGCTGCTATTATCACTATAAAAAAGCAAGTCAGACTAGTATTACTATATATCCAACCTTTCCGACGAAGGAATTACAGGCATTTTAAGAATTGAATTTACACAGGAATTTGACTCTGCATCTATCCTTAAGGTGGGTTTCCTCAAGTGGAGGGAAAATTCAGACTTCCTTCACAGTGCTTCAATGGTTTGTTTAGAGCAGAAAGATCTGGTCTCTGTTCCTCACTGGGATCGGAGACTGAATTCTTGTAGGAAAAAACGCTAACTGAGCAAGAAAACAGTATGCCAATTAATAGGATCTGCTCTGCATCATCACTACAAATTGGGCAATAGGTTACCTTTTCAGCTGTAACTTACCTTGCTTGACTTGTGATCTACGTTAAAAGTTGCAATGGCATCCTCAGTTTTTTTTCTGCCAGATTTAGTTATAATATATTCAGCCAGCCTGTTAGCTAAATAGGTCTTTCCTGTGCCACTGGGTCCCGACAGAATAATTCTGCGATGCTCCATCAGCAAATTAAAGTACCGCTGGGTAATTGGCTTAGGAATTAATGTGTCAAACACAAAACTGTCCAAACTGTTTTCTTCCACTCCTGGGAACAAAAGAAAAGAAAAATGGCCTGTCTTTGTCCTTGCTAAGGTAGATAAGGTTTGGCCCAGCATCTGATGGCATCAGTGCTATGCTCAAAGCAAGGTAAGATACTTCTGCCTAAATCAAATTCCTATCAAGGGCTTCATTATTGTGGAAATGCTTATATCCTTCCACAGGGCCAAAATATTAAACAGTGGTAGTAGGACAAGATGGGTGGGAGAGATGAAGTCAAAGTAAATGTGAAGAGAAGGCTCAGTGAGGCAAAGATGTATGTTTCAGACACTACAGGCAACCGTGACAAAAAAAAGGTCAAAGTGACAGTCACAAGGGTTACCGGTTGTCACATCAACGTATGCATAGTTATTCTGAAGGTCCCCCCCTCCCCTCCAAAAGCAAATCCCTACAGCTTTTGAAATGTATTGAATTTTTCCTGTGGAACTGGGTAAGGCATAAATATTTCTCATCATAATCTCTGTTTTGGGGTTGGGTTTTTTTGCCACTATTCAGAAATTTGTATTTTGCTGTGATTTGGCAGTCAGGCAGAGAAGGACAGAGATATTTTTAGATTTGTCTCAAAATGCCCCACTGCATTAGGTATTGTATGATGTCATGCAGAGAGTTTATGTGACAAATGAGTCCTTGAACTGGAGACAAAATACAGAAAGGTCAGGTGTAAGAAAAAAAAAAAAGGAGGGATGGGGGAATAGAGTGAAGAACTCTACAGTGTTTGCAAAAATATTCTTGGGGTTTTACCTTTCAGATTCACAGTGATGACGTTATTATCTCCAACCAGATATCCACAAGGCAGCAGTTCAGGCACTTCTAGGCTATGGGCTCTAATTACATCCCCTATACAATAGCTAGCAATGCAGTCAGAGCTTAAACCCAGGCTAGTAGTCGGATCCACTCGGAAAATATATTCCTGAAATTATATAAAAACATAAGATATAAAAATAAAAATGGTTATTGAATGAAAGCAGTTTGGAAAATATTTTGGTACAGGTGAAATCATTTGACAAGGAGATTCTTGCAGTCACATTCAAGAGAGAACTGGCAACAATCATGAAAAAAGAACAGCAACATTAAGAATAAAGTTTAATATTGTTGTTAGCTATATGTCAAAAACCAAAACAAAGCAAAAACTTGGCAAGACAACCCAAAGAATACAGAATTTTTCTTAAGTGAAAAAGAAAATTGAATGAATACTTGAGCTAGTTTTTCACTGTCTTACCTTAAAGAGACGTCTGATTATACCATCTAAAACATCCCATTTTGTTTTTCCGCTGACTCCAATTGATCCTATCAGATATGCATGTGATTTTTGATCCTGCAAAGAGAGATTTTTGGAAACTGGACTAAAAATGGTGGTAATTAGTTTTCTATGAACATTAATAAATTTCCCAATGAAGAAAAATAATATGTGATGTTACAACTTTGTTAATAATCTCTGTGCTAGAAATAGGTATAGAAGATATTACTTTGCTACATCTTTCTAAGAAAGGAAATACAGTATCTTATTCTGCTCTTAGATTGTATCTGTATTTATAAAGAGGTGAATATAAATAGAAGTTGCATTGTGTTTATAATTTTTTTTGTAGTACAAAACATGAAAACACAACCATGCAATTCCAAATTTATTACCTCAGCAGCTTATTCATAGTTGCAGCCTAAGGGGTCTGAGGCATAGATCTAATTTATAACAACTTTTAAAATGGAGACAGCAAGTCCCAGAACATCTTGCTACTAATTAAACTGAGAATTGGTAGTGTCTGAGCCACCACAAAGGCAGAAGGAGGCCATATGACTTTAGTCTACGGAGAGCGCCTAACTGTATTAAGCATGGATGACAGAGAAGAGAGCTGCTATCTTTAGGATATTTTCCTCCAGTTCCTGACTGAAAATACAGAAACAAGTTGAGCTACTATACCGCAAGATTTGTCAGAGCTATAATTCTGCGTCTAGACCTTTGGGTAATGAACTTACCTTGGCTCGACTATAGCCCTTGTTTATGGTGACTAAAATTTTCACGCTATGACCTTCTTTGTGGAGTGCTCCATCAGTGACATCATCCAACAAAATATCTGCAGTAAAAGAAGGGAAGGAAAGTGATCAACCTGACAAATCATATCAGTTATGTTTGCATCATCAGTTCAATATTTGATCAAAGGGTTTTTCATTTAAAATGAAAGGCTGCCAACACAAGAACTTGCAATCATTTTAATCTGTACTTTTTCCTACTTTGTCTTTTCTGTTGGAGATGAAAAAAAGTTACAAATTGTCAATTTTTGAAGCAATTTAGGAACTTTAATAATGTAGAAACAAATTGGGACTCCATAAATAAATAAATTCTTGCATTATAATCTTGCCTTTGCTTTCCTTCTTGGAGCTTGTTCGAAACTACCATACATCCACAAAGTAATGTGTTTAAAACCTAAATTAAATTTATATCTTTGGGCATGCATTGTGCCCTTTAGAATGCCGTCAGGGGAAAAGCAACAAATCCTTGCACTGATATGTTTGCTGCGAAGTAAAACAGCATTTTAATTTCTCTTTCCAGCTGATTTCTTTACCTTCGGTACACATGGCATGGATAGAGTCTTTTTTACCCCCACAATACAGGCTTACAAACAGTATCCATTGAGAAAACCACTTTGCATTCCTCCAGAATATGGGACTCTGTATTCATCCATTCCTCTAAGAAAAGGTTTCATTTTTCTTGGAGGTAAAGTGTGTTTCTGATCTGCTCTGTGCCTCTGTTTCTACCTCCTCACTAACTCCTAAAATGAGATAGCAGAAGGATGTATTTCTCACTGAAGGCTGAGCCTGTAGCTTTATTGCAAGGGATAAAACTGCTGTCTTCCTCTAGAAGTTCTCTCAGAGATTTTACTGTTAGACATTTAAAGTAACTATCAAATTAGGAGATATTATGGATTTGCATTTTCTTCAAAGGCCAGCACAGTAATCCACTACCCTAAGTCCTGCTCGTTCTTATTGTGGTGATTGAAGAAAAGCATTGATTTCATGTCATAATTGCACAAGGTCGGATTTCACCAAATTAAATGAGGTGCCAGTAAGATTCAGTCACTCACTTAAAGCAAAACCAAAAAAGACTTATGTATATGAATCTATTAAAAAATAAGTCCTCACGTAAAATGTTGGACAGCTTACACCCAGATCTAGAAAGCAGATTCTGCTGTTGTGGTTGTTTGTTTTTTTTTTAATTGATTGAATAAAGAAGCATTTTTGTTGGGAGCTTAAACAAATCCATGCTTGTTTTGTTCCAGGCAGCCAGTTTTTCTGTGCCATCAACACTGATGTTTCACTTCACTTGTGTTTCAGCATAGTTGACAAACCTTAAGAGTTTCCATAATGTCATAGTTTATCTGAGGGCAATTTACAATATATCTGATCCCCCGGTGAAATTTTTCAATCTCTAAATGACCCTCAGGTAGCCTTTTAAATACATTTTTCTGTAAGCCTTTAGGAATGAGGCATCTCTCTGTGGCTAGAAAAAAATTCCACTTTCTACTAAGAGCTCTCCCTCTCACTGACACAAGGGGCTGAAAAGATGCCCAAGAGGGTCTAATTTAATGGTGGTATTAATTGCTTTAATTAGCTCCTGCCAGGCCTCCTCCTTAGGTGCACTATGGTGTCTGAGGTCTGGCACCCTCTTCATTGGACAGTCCAGACAGAGTCTTGTACTGGTCCTTGTTTGCTGCTCTTTACTGTAATGACTGACTGAAATATGGGTGTCTGTGACCACCGAGCCCCTTCCCTCTTGCCACTCACACGTATCTGGAGGAGATGGTCATACCCTTAGAAAGTGGCAATGGAAAGCTTTCGTCATGATGACCACAGTCATTTGGAGACGCTGGTCTCCCAGAAAGTGCCACGGCACTTTTTAATATGATGAGCCAAAGCCCTCATTATATCTTTCAGCTTAGTCCCCAGCATGATTAACCTCCCCATCTCAGGGACTTTTGTTCAACAGTACTCCAGCTACTGCAGAAATCCCACAAGACTTGGTAGGAAGCTGTCACCCTTCCAAGTTCTCTGGCACGGCCACAAAATGATACTCAGAATGATCAAAAAGGCTGGATCCATGATCAAATGAAATCCTCCACTCCTCATTAGGCACCCTTATTTCTTTAATTTCTTATAACCAGAAGTAATTACTTTGCATGCTAGAAAAACATTTAGAACCAATAACACAGAAAATTATATAAAGCTTATATTATGTTTATTCCTTTATCTAAACAAGAGTTCATGCCAAGCAACAAAGTGCTAATAGCTGCTGCTCATGAAAGAGATTCTACAATTACCATTTTGAAAAAAATTCTGTTCTGAATTTTTTTTTTTTATATGTGTGTGGACGTGTGAGCAAGAACCATAGTTAAACTTTTTCTCCCTGTTTTTGCAACACTTCATTGTATACTGAGGCCCAGCTCAGGCTCATCCATTCTAAAAGTTAAACCTGGCAAAAAACGTAGGCTGGAATGTAAATAAAAAATATACCAATTTTCATATAAAATCTGATATTAACCAGAAGAAATATTCAAATATCCGTGTAATCAATGACTGGCAAGATAATACGACTAACTGCCAATCCAAATTATAGTCAGGCAGTTTGGCACGTTCCCAGCTGTACTCTTGCCTAGACTCTTTCTACAATTATTAGCCACATTTTTATTGCTTCCAGAGACTGCATTATACTTTCTGTGGAGTCTACGCTAATGAGTGCTGCTTTGCTTCTGCTCTGCTCCGCTCCTGGTTCTAATGTTAGAGACAGCACTTCTGTTTCTTGGCTACGTTATCAAAACAAGTGTAGAAGGCTTATTATCATAAACTCTATGGCATGGAAAATAATCAAATGTTAATGTTCAGGATGTGGACCAGAGTTCTGCTTGCTTTCTCTCATTCACAGAAGACAATAAGAGTGCTTAATAAGCCAGGCAGGGTTTGGCTCCTGTGATAAATTGTGATTTGGTCCAACAATACCACATTAAAAAAAATGTAAGGGATAAAGCTAACTGAGACCACCTTCTGCCCCAGCTGCAAATACGAAATGAAGTTAAGGAGCTAACAGAACGATAAAAGGTCTGTAAACAAAAAAGAAAGTTTCATGTACTATGCTCATATTTGTCCCATAGGGACAAGAGAATGTATCTATACAGTTGCCATGTACACTACAACAGATACTGTTCTTTTCAAATAAATTGTAAACTAGAAGACCAAAGAGTAGTTAGATGACCAGCTAGGTAGGTAGCATCATAGCTAGGAACTAGGTAAACATAATGAACAATCTGTTACTATTATTCAGAAACTTCTAAAAGCTACATTTTCAGAAATGACTGCCAGCATTCTTCCTCATCTCCATTAGTGAATGTATATCTGATGTTTACCTGAGTGATACGAGGCATTTTAATTTTCAGGCATGCCTCATATATGGCCCATTAAGAGGGTGAAAATAATAAATTTTTACTAATTGCTGAGGCACGCATGTGCCTAAAAGATGTCTACCTGATGTAACAGATTCTGTGATGTTTAAATTGTTCAGAGAAAGTCCTAGTGACTGCCGTGATGAAGAAGATGATGTGCTGCTTGAAGACTCTGATGACGGCCGGGCAGGCTTTCCAGTATTTCCAGTCTCTGCCTTTAAACGGTCATTTTCAGCTTTCAATATCTCAATTTCATTCTGTATTCAAAAGAAATCAACATAAAAGCACAGGAGGTTATTCTTTCAGAAAACCACTGGGGGTGGCTATTCTGGTGCTTGCTGTTTGCCTGCAGGAGCTAACTGGTTTACCACTTTCACAACAGTATGTAGCACTATATATCAGAAGTATAACCCAGTCAGTGAAAACTGGATTGCCTTCACTTCTGAAATGAAGGGGAGAAACTCCTATAACCTTGTTTTAGCTTTTGCCTCAAGACAGTTCCTAAACAACATAAGCTTCAAGCTTCTGTGTTTATTGTACAGTTGACCATAATACAAGTATGGTGAGAATTTTCCCAGCTATCTCCAGTTTTATAAGCTACTTTTTATTGTCAAATATTTTAGGTCAGTTAAGAAAGTTATTGTTAATATCTTAGACGTGTCAATGTTTCTGAAGTCACAGAAAATTATTACTGCCATTGAGTGTAAAATTTAAGCAGTAACTTCACAGGGGAGAAATGAAATTCAAAATGGACAATTAGATATTGATAGTTTAACAGTTTCATAACCCTTCTTGCTATCAGATAAGACTTTTTGATCATTCAAACATGGGATTGTTCACATAATGGCCAGCAAACCCTCTTTGATGAAAACATACAGTGACAGATGAATCAGAACAACTAGGAATTTTTTTTAGCTAAATCCTCTGTGGTTCCAAGTGATTATTGAATGTACAATAATGAAATGAAAACTTAGCCTGAGAACAGCCTGGTACCAGCTAAATCTAGCTTTCAGTCGCTTCACGAAGCACAGTACAAAGCAACTGCTTATTCTTGCAGACGGTTTTGCACATCAAATTTAATTCCACATTCACTAACACTCTGCTAAAAGTCCTATTCTTTTATGAAGGCTGTTGAGCTACATTATACAAGTAAAAACATAAGGGATAGCATCACAAAAAAACCCTGCAACAGCTACAAAAAGATTAGATCATATAGGCAAAGGTGAGGAGATAGTGAAAGGGAAGGGACAAACCAGCAAAACAGTGACAGAAGGTAATAGATGAATGCACCAGTTTAGCCTGGGGTTCAAATCAGGAACCATGGTGAAATGAGTCACACAGTTCTCATCTACTCTGCAATTTATGCTGGTTAATTACATGACTCTTAGCAGTCTTCCATTCAGCTGAGCTTTAGAGTTTTAAGATGCTTTGAATACACACAGTATTCATATATCATTCCCACCAATCTTACTTTTCCCCCTTACCAATCCTCATCAATTCTCCAAAACATCACAAAGTTTGGCAACTCCAAGGTGGCTGCCTGTCCTTTTGGGAAAACTTCAGAAGAAGTGGTGATTACCAGCGACAGCATCTGAACTAGTTGCCTCTGCCCAGCTTTGGTGAAAGTCAAAATTTGAAGGCCTGTGACTACAGCAGACTCCTCTCTCTGGGGAGTTCACCTGCTTTAGGCACTCATATCCCAGTTTAAGACCATAATCAGCCTATAAGCCTTCATATCCTGTTCTCCACCATTGCAATTGACTGTATTCTATCCCTTACAGTTCCTAAAAACTTTTTAGTGGCTCCAGTTTTATTTACGTCTGAACAATTGAAACCCATATTTACAGACCAGTTATTGATTATTCTTCCCCCTAATTGTAGTTCAGCCAAATATCCCGTAGCAATGTTGGCATCTAGTGGTGTGAACACCTGGGAGGATGGCAGGTACCACAGATGTTTAAAGGTGTGGCTGAGAGTGCTGTAGGTATGGTATAAACAAAAAGGTCTAGAAAAGACAGCAAGCACACCAAATCTGGTAGTTATGAAATCAGCCGCTGTGGACATCTATACAAAAGTGCCTACAGCTGCACCTGACCTAAGCGCCCAGCACAGAGCAATTCAGCTGACAAGCCACTGGGGCTGGATTCAGCTGTGTAAATGTGGGTTTCCAGTGTCATTGTAAACACGGTCTTCCATGGGTAGAATGCTAAACCTACAAGTCCTGTGCAGATGCAAATACCTGAGGCTGGTTCAAATGGTAATAGGCGCCTATGCTCAAACAACTCAATTTCACCCTCTATACCTATTTTAGGATGATTTTAGGATAGCTCTCTAGGCCCCACTACTGCAGGACTAAAACTCAATTGACTACAACAGGAGTTTATCACCTAGCTCATACCTAGACATCTAAATGTAGCTGTCCTAGTCTCAACCTGAATCCCCACCCTATGGCCTTGATTCTGTTTCCCAAATACAGGTTTATAGCGCCTTCAGGGATGTCCTAGGTATCTCACCTGTCATTCCAGAAGGGCCCAGATCTACTGAAGGACCTATGTCATACTGTGCAGATGTTGTAGATACTTTTGGGCACCCAACATGATACTAGACTCTTGTATGTGGGCAACAGTGCTGAGTCCCATAAAGCTCCGTGCTCCACTGAAGAACACTGCCATTCTTTCTGTATCCTTTCAGCCTCATGAAAGGAAAACTTTTCTGATGAGAAATGTGTTCAGGAAGAATTTGGAGCAGTGTCACAAAATAATGTAGTGAAATTTTAGTGATGCTGGATACAATAATTTAGTTCAATTTTATATACTTTGCTTCAGCAAGCCATGACTGGGTTAGGAATCAGAAATGATGAGAGGGTATGCACATTTACTCCTGCCCCCCACACAGCCCAAGGATTTAAAGCTCTGTAGAAATCACTTCTTGATCTGCTTGACTGTCATGTTGCTTTCCCCAGTCACAAGGTTTAGATAACAAACATGCTTTGGGCAGGGATTATGTCTCCTTCCATATCTCTTAAACACATTTTAGCTGTTAATATAAAGGCTAAGAATATCATTATTATTATTATTATTATTATTATTATTATGTGAATGTTTATCATATCCATCCTTTGGAAGTGCTGTCAATCTAGCAATTTACTTTGTATTGACACCTTTTTGGTACCTGAAACAAAGTACTGGGAAAGGAAATACATCAGGCATACCTTTGGTGTGCACGCCTGTCATCACTTAAGCTACTGCACTGACCTGCATGCGGTTCATGGCTTCCCGAATCTGATCCAGATGGTGTGCAGAGCTGAGGGCTTCAAGACGAATGTCCGTTAATTTTAGCTCTTTCTCCCTCAGCTCGCTCTTTAGCTGAAGAATAATTTCAGCTTCTGCCTCTGTGCACTCACAGATCCTAAAGAGGAGCAGGAAACAGGCAGAAGATTAAAGGAAGGTTCTCCCCCCAAAGCAGTGTCATTACTAAGTATCAAAGTACAGAAAATGCTTGCTGCTGGTGAAACCTATGAGTGAAGAAAGAATCTTATCAAAGAAACATGAAAAGGCTCAAATTGCAAATTAAAAAAGGAAAAAAGCCCTCACCAGATGAAATTACCAGCTTGCTTTATACCTTTCCAGTTTAGTTAGAGAGTTCACTATGGTGGAAAAAAAGTTGTTAAAACTTTTTCAGAAATCTTTTTTTTGAGTGTGTATCACCCATTGGTTTTAATTTGATTTTATATCTGCATCATTTCTTTGGTGCAAAGTTATGATTTTCCTAAGTAGCAATAGTCAGAACTGAAGTATGCTGATTAAACTGCACTACTGATACTTATTACCTGTTAGGCACCAACAGCCAACAGTTTTCTCTGTTTTGAACCATACACAAAGAGACAGTCCTCGACTTCATGATCTAGAAGAATTTGATCTGTAATGGTTTTGATCTGTGATGGTTGACATTTTGCCTATAGTTTGTCATTTGGTAATGTATGGTGTCTGAAATAATGTGTTTGGGTTTTTTTTTTTCTTTCTTAAAGATAGATTAAAAGTAATCACCATGTGATTATTTTTCATAAGCATTAATTTTAAGGGAAGAAACCATTATATTGTGAGAAAAGATCACATGACTGGCCCAGGGACCTACAACTCCGCAGTTTTCATGTCAGACTGTTTTGCCTCTCTGTGTCATTATCAGAGCTAGATCTGTTGCATAACAGAACCAGTAGAAAATAAAACACTGCATTTTGGCTACGTTGTTACACTAAGCAATATTTTCAGTCAATTCACTAAATGTTATTTGCTCTTTATTACTGTCACTATAAATAGTTAATATTTGCAGAACAACTTAAATATGAAAAATATTTTATAATAATAAGTATTATTATTGTTGATTATTACTACTAATATACAAACAAGAAACAGAGGTCAACTTTTAATTGCCAGAATGCATGCAAATGCATTTTGGGAAAGAAGATGCAGCACTCTCCAGGTCAGCAGTTGGATATACAACTCCATGCCCCACACTCAATTTTACCGGGATCTATGCTTGTAGACCACGTGACCGTTTTGCCTTTTCTTTGGTGCCCAGACTAGAGATGACCTGCATACACACGTATTAGACAGATGCAATTGGAAGAAAGTAAAGGTAATGGTTTAGAACATGAGACTCAGGTCAAGAAAATATATAAAGAAACCGTAAGCAAAAGGAAGATGAAGAAGTTCATGGCAAATAAAAAAAATATGGCAAATTGAAGAAGGAAAATAATGAATACCATTCACAACATGCACAAATATTTTAAATGTGAGTAAAAATTAATAAAGGCATATATTAGGATTTTTTTCCAAATATGATACAGTTCTCAGTTTGATGTGCCCATACCTATGCTAGCCAAATAAGAAATGAAATTTTGTTTACACACATATATTATCTCATACAACAACTTGGACAACTGGGAAGTCACGTATCTATTTGTTGGCTATTTTCTTTTTGGCTTTTTTGTGGTACATTGTGAGAAGAGATGGACAAAAAGACCTCGACAAGCCAGCTTTAAGGAAGATAAAAATGAAGCAGAAAGCAGGGCGACAGTTCTGGAAGAAGCAGGAAGAACCTGTCTAGACTGGTAAGATAAGCAGAATAGAAGCAGAAAGTATGAACTGAATTTTCTTTTGCAGATTCCAGAGCTCTTCAACACTCAGCTCCTACAACTCTAAAATTACATAAGAAGATGCGACTTCATCAAAAGGAAGAAAAACAAAAAGGTAAGTTAGTGTTCCTAAGCAGTCACATAAAGAAGCTCAGAAGCCTGGTCAGACTTTAGACAAAGGTTCAAAGTAGTTAAAAAGAGAGTTTTACTTTTTCTTTCTTGTTACAATCTCAGGATTTTTAAATCAGTAGGTTGCTTTGGGTAGAAGGAATAAGTAAGTCATGATCTTTGAACAGAGCCTGCTGACAATTATGAAAAGTCTTGAAGGTGACAGTAGTTTAAATCATGCAATGGAAAACCGAGTCTTCCAAAGAAAGTAATATTAACAGGATAACAGACAAAGAAATTAATCTAAATAAATATATTTTACGTGATCTCTCTGTGGAAGGGAAGGAATCTATGTTATCCTGTGTTGAAAGGTCACAATAATAAAAAATGTGATAATATGATCAGAAAGATCAGTGTTTAAAAATGTTATGGAGGAAGAAACAGAAGGCTGTGAACTGGACAGAATTTAGGAAGCTAAGGCTCAGAGACCAAATAGCCATGGGAAGAGCTTGGGATGAAAGACTAGATATGTAGTTTTGCCCTTGATAAATTCTGGTAACACCAGTACATCTAGAGAGCAAGTCAAAGAGACAGAGAAAAAAGCAGGGTTGGAGGAAAGGAAACAGGATAAGGTTATGAAAGCAGATCTGTGAATCATGAGTAAATAATTTTGTAGAATAAAAGTGTTTTGTTTAAGTTCAGGCACTTTCTATTAAGGCTTTTACTAGTGATTTTTAAGTTGATAACAAATCAGACTCAAGGGTCCCAAACATGTAGAAATCCTTCTCCCAAAACATACATATACCTGAAACCATAAAAGTATGAGCTTCCTATAAAACGCTCAACAGAACTAGAGACCTAGATGAGTTACTCCTCACTGGTCTGTACAGAATGTGAGGAAAGAAAAGCACTTATTGTGGAGGGGTTTCTTTTGTGGGAATATTTGCTGTTGAACTCCTAAATCTAGTATATAAAAATCATTAGAGTCTATAAAAAGTTAATCATAAAAGGTACCTACCTAACATAGGGAAATTCTATTCTAAAGCTCAGTAATCAGTCACGAGACTAGAATTTCCCGGGCACTTGAAGGAAGAGTAGTTATGACCTGATTATTCTCAATTAGGACAAGGAAAGCAAGGCTGGCATTAGTAGTATGCACTTGTTGGTTCAAAGAGGTTGATTTCTCCAAATTGGAAGAAGTTATGAGTTTATCAGAATGAAAAAAAATTAGTTAGAAGAATATGAATGGGAGCTGAGAACTCCGTAAGAAGAATATATTAGACATCCAAAAAATAAAGAAGAAATGGGACAGCTTTTGACTGATGACTTGTTCTCAGCCCTGACATCGTAAAGATAGTGATTTGAATAAAAAATAAAAAGTAAAATTGCGCAAAAAAAATCCAAGCTGAAAGAAGAGGGGAAATAGATAAAAAAATTATATAAATTGGTAGCTACAAAATAGAGAAAGTAATAACAGAAGGGATGAGTATCTTATAAAAATTCACAGCTACCTGGAAAATAAAAAGACATTTTTAGTATGTCATGAAGAAAGGAAACTGTAGCATTTGGCCTTCACTAAGTGGATATGATAAAGTTGTTAATGGTGCAGGGAGAGCACAACATAAGCTTTTGGATATGCATTTGGAAAGAAGTTTGTACTGCTAGATGATTTTGGGTAAAGGCTATGAAAGGAGGAGTGAATGACCTAAGAAAGAGCTGCTGGAAAAGTAGTGTGTAAATGGAGTGAAGCTCACGAGAAATCTGGCAAATGGATGGAGCACGAGATTAAAAGATCACGGCTGTTGGCAATTGTTTCTGAACTGCAAATGGCCACACTTGAGGAGGTCTGTTTCACAGTCCCTCCCATTTGGGAAGAAAGGTTTGCCAAGAGAGAGACTTACGCAGATGCTGACTGTGATGGTTTCATTGATGTTGCCCCACACTCTCCTGAGCTGTGGGGCAATTTGGGTGATGAAGGAAGAGAGGAGTCTGTCAGCTCTTCTATGTCCGAATGTGAGGAAGGAGGCTTGGTGGACTTCTTCTTTCCAAAGGCCTGTTTGAAAGAGCTTCTTAGCTGGAAAACAAATACAGAACAAGATTATTTTCCTCATCACAGCAATTTGTGTGCAGCTCATGTTTCGAAGAGTTAGTTTGCAGATGCCGTCCTAGCCACTGCCTGAGGTCAGTATACAGAAGCAAGGTATTAACATATGCAACACAGTATCTCTAAAAACATGATACAGTGCTTTGTTTTGACTTTATTAATCCAGCGCAGCGCAAACGTAATGCTATGGAAAAAGTGCAGGACCAAGTGGTATGGCTATGGGAGAGGGGTGCTCATTTAAAACCATTAAGCCCCAGTGGAATCCCATTCCCATGGCATTCCCTTCAAGGGCTGGCTTTAAATAACCACTTTGCATCTAGATACAGGCAGAGCCTGCTGTTACTAAATGCTGAAATAAAAAAAAAAGAAGTCCAATTTACTGGGTTTGCCAATATACTTCCCCCGTTAAAAATTTGAATGGCCAAACTATGCAAATGCTATGGTTTGGATCACAAGCGAGAGGATTTAAGCTGGGACATGAGGCTTGCTTGGTTGTACTGCTGAGAGGAATGTTAGCTGAAAGGTATATACTCTATGCTGCAGTTTCCTTTAGAATAGTAAGATCTCTGAATGTACAAGCATTGCCTATTCCCTCTAGAAGCTCTTATCCAGTATCGAAAAGGGACAGAATAGCCAAAGAGCCATTTATTTCAGGAGCCAAGATGACAACAGTTTTGTCTGCAGTGAATTTTAACTAGCCCATTCATTGATACCTTTGTCTAAATACAGAAGTTGTTCATCTTCAGAAAAATGTAGTTGTTTTTTTTTTATTTTCAGAAAGTTGTTCTGATTAAAATCGTATAGAACTCAGAGACAATCTGGTTCCTCTATAAAAAATGAGGTCTTCAAACGTTTTATTTTCATGATATAATTGGAGAGTGGGGAGTGTGACCACTGATCAGAGAAACATTATTTAAGTCCTTTCCAGCTCATGATATCTAAAGAGAAAGAAATGGATTTTGGCTACACTCCCCCTTTCTATAGTCTATACTTTGAGATTAAAATGAATAGAGACAAACTGAGAAGACATACAGGATAATCTGTTTTTAGAAGGTATAAAAGCCTACTGCCAAAATAAATAGCAATCATGCCAAGATAGGGTTCTTTATAGATGCATGCCAAATTTTCCATGGTTTATATTCACCTCACTTCC
>NW_008825108.1:3154438-3174784 GCF_000699105.1 Pygoscelis adeliae
ATTACACAAATCAGGAATGAAGGCTGATCAGTATTTTAAAACAAATGTTTATGCAGGTAATATTTTTAAAACAACAAAAACATATTTTCCAATTATTTACTGAAAGTATTTGATTAAACCCTTAGCACTATGTGGTATTTGTGTGTTCCAGTTGAGAAGCATCTTAATTTCTTTAAACATCGTACTACTTTTACATGAGAATTATTAACAGATTTCAACTCCCTTCATAGCTGGGTAACATATTTGAGTCAAGCCTTTGAATCAAACTCCGACTGAAGAAAAATCAAACTGGGTTTCAATGTGGCCCAGAGATGGTTTTGGCCACAACAGGGTTTTTTTGTTTGTTTGTTTGTTTGTTTGTTTTTAAATTATCCTGACTTATGCAAATAATTCCCCGCTGATATTCAACACTTTTTAGTTTGCTGGTAGTGTCACAGTATGGATACACGTGAATTGCTTTGTATCCGTCTGGCCCCACAAGAATATTGTAGATGAAATGGGCCATTATGCTACTCAGGCACTAGGAAACGACATAATAGCTAAAAGATAGGTTTAAACCTGCTGAGTACTTACCCAGTTTTTCTTTTTCTTTTTCTTGGAGTCAGCATCGTTACCGCTGCCAATGCTTGAATGGCTTGTAGCGCTGTTGATGCTGGAAACACTTTCTGAAGAATGTTGCCGCCTTATACGTAAATCTAAAGAAAAGAAAATACTGTGAAATCCATCTGTCTCTGTTTCAATACAATAATCATTCTTGTATTTATGTAGTATCTTCCTCCTCAAAGGGAGCCTAAATGAACATAAACGGCATTGATCCTTGCAGTGGCTTGGATTCAAGCTATAGCAGCCTGTGAGAAACCACATGGGGGTCAATGGGGATGCATACAATTAGGCTAACATTAAGGAGCTTCTCCAAACTGAGGTCTTATTGGCATGAAGGCGATGATCCCACACAGCAATCTAGGCAGGCGTAACCTCATAGCTAAGCAGTTTCTGTTACAGATGGATTACTTGACTTATTACTATCACATGTACTACAATTCTTTTTCTGAGGAGTATAGGGACTACTTAACTTGTAGCAGGCCTAATCAGTGTTCAAATGCTACCTTCTAATATACCATGATTGAAATAAGCAGGCAGGAGTTAATTAAAAATAAATGAAACAAAATAACCAAGAAGTGGAGAATATTAGAAATGGTTGGTGAGGCTTTCGAGTTTCAATTTCTTAAAAGTCTCTGATAACTTTATCTTAATCACTGGAAAATATTCTTGGAGAACATACCCACTAATACCAAGGGAAATTACTTTTTAGATTATTTTTTACTTCCTAGAAGTTAGCTTTGCTATACTCAAATCATGCAATGAAATGACCTTAGGGCAAACATCTAAATAATGACCTCTTTAAAGAAAGATCAATGACACTCTCAAAAATGAATGCTGCTATTTTTTTTTCTTCAAGTAATTCCTTTGCTGTTGCTTATCAACAGGCACTTTTGAAGTATATATTTATCATGTGAAGTATATATTTATCATGTGATGTCTGCCTAACTGCAATGAGAAATTAATTCAGAATTTAAAACGCTTGCTTTCCTGCACTGATTTAGCACCTCGTGAAGGAGCTGAGCTGTTTTCAGTCCATCTCTTAACAATGAGTACAGCAATTTTCAGAGCTACATCTCACACTGCATTTCCAAGGTATAACCAAGTTTAGCCACAAGACTTCACTAGTGTCTTGGGCGTACTTCAGTACACAACTGCAGCAACGGGGCTAACTCTTGACACCCAGTAATCAATTCCTGGCCACCCAGTTCTGAGAAGACAAGGCTCCAAGAACTAACTCTGTGGCAAACAGGAAGCGCATGCAAGGTTTCCAGCTCTGGAAATACCACAAGTATGCCTACTACGCACTGCAGAATGTGCTTGCCCTTGCAACAGAGTCCCCAAAATAACAGAAAAGTAGTGACTTAGTTTTTTTTTCCGGGGAGAAACTCTGCATTTATTTTAATAGTGACGAAAACATACCTTTGTGGGTATGATCAGGACCGTTCAAGGCTCCTTGAATAGCAGCTTGTGCAGCAGAATTCTGGGCTTTCAGCATTTCAATGGTTTCCCTTAGCTCTATAAGCTCAGATTCCTGTGGGAAGAGCAAAGAGAGCCTAAAATGTATGGCACAAGAACAATGTTTGTCTAAGCTAAAAAAAAAGACAAGATAAGAGTGGTCAAACTGAAGTTCATGGGACTGCTTGGGTGAACATAAGGGCAACAACTAAGTAGAATGCATAGTTTCTCTCCAAAGATATTAAACTCAACTGACATATCCTTTTGCATTTATTCTATATAAAGTGATCACGATATTTTTAAGGTGAACAAAACATTTTTAATAAAGACTAATCTAAAAAGGGTCTCAATTGAATATCCATTATAAAGTTAAGAGAAATCCAACAATTTTATTGTGAAAGACAATAAAACAATTTGAATTACATCCCGTAGTATGTGAGGCTACTGTTTGATGGATGAATCTCAACCTGAATTTGTGTATTTTTCAAAAGACTTAACTTGCTAAATAATAATTCAATTAAAAAACCCTGTTTAGTAGCAATTGTCCTGTGAGTTGAAGATAAATTACTCCACTTGAGTGCAGGAAGTTCTGTATTAGAATGCACAGCCAATTTTAATTAAAAAATAGCTTTTGTTACTGCTGCATTAAGCCTGGCCTTCCATCCTGTATTTATACAATGAGGATTAAAGGAATTTAACCTCAACAACAGAGAAAAGAAAAGAAGGAAAAGAACATGTTCCAAATCCTTTAGGAAAGAAGCTTGGAGATGATCTGTTTCAATGTCACTGCTTAACCTCTTCTGGAAAGAAAACCTTCTGAGGGAAATTATACTTTGTAAAATAGTCAAAAGTTTGGGTTTTAAGAAAATTCCACTGTGGGTTTTTTTGCGTAAGATGAAAAAAAGCAAGCAATACAAATATTTTCTATCCAGTTCACAATGAGTCTCACCATATTTCATCTGTTGCTGCTCAACCAGACTGTGAAATGTTATTTTTAGAGACAGCTACACTGATTCCAGTGGTGACTAATAGCTCACCGATATAGAGTTTCTTTCACAGTTTGGCTCAATGAGGCCATTCTGTTTATAGGATACTGCTCAAAATGAATAAGGGCAGAAAGTTGCAGAAGTTCAATCCTGGAAGGTGCTAAGCAGCCTCTTAATCCTGAGCTTGGCACAGAGGCTCACATTAAATTTACTACCTATCAGGTTTAGATTTTTTCCCCCAGTAGTCAAAACAGAACAGTGAAAACAAAAACTGTTTCCTCATGAATAGGATACCCAACCTGCATTAGCACTCTGAATGGAGTCCTTTTTCTCCACTTAAAGTTCTTCCCTTCACATAATTCTATTATTCTGACAACATTGGCAGGCTGGAATGAAGCACTCCAGCAGGTTATGATCACTCATTGTTACAGGATCTTTCAGTATGGATTAAACCTAGAGTCACATATGTTTTAATTAAAATCTGGCAACGAAAGATTTTATCTTCAAACTATTCTATGATATTGTCTGGGTAAACCTGATGCTGCACAATTTAATTCTCCTGGAGCTTTATGAAGATTTGATCGCAACAGCCACTAAAGAAAGATCTGTCTGTCTTATTGTCACAGCTGTCCCTGTTTCCTTTCAGTGTTTTTTAAACAAAACTCTAATATAATCTGCTGACTGTTTTCCACATTAAAGCATCTGCTTTGGTAAACGTACCTTTTGTTCAGCTGTCATTGTTAGACTTTGCAATCGGCCAGTCATATTTCCCAAGCTTTTTTCGAAAGCTGCTACTAGATGAGCCTGTGAAAGAAACAGAAGACAACATTCATCGTGACAATGCAACAATTTTCCCAGATCTATTTGTTTTTTAAAAATATTTTATCCCTCCAAGCTCATCTTCTCCAGCTCTTTTCTATTAGTTTTAAACTCAGACTGAGCTAAGTTGGACAGGTGAAGCAGTCAAGCGAGCCCAGTGTTCCTCAGGCTTCTTTAGCCCCCAAGGAGATTAGCTCAGGTATCTCTGCCTGGAAATGAATTATGGATTTAATGCCCTGCTTTGAGTTTACTGGCCAAAAGAAGTCTGCTCCCAAAGAGAAGTCCAGGAACAATTATTTGCAATTACTAACACTTCAACATGGGAATTCAAGAACTTTATCTTAAAAGGTAAGTTTTAACCTCACAAATAAAACTCTCCAGAAGAATCCTGAGAATCGAATAAAAAATATCACAGGTAGTTTTATAAAAGGTCGTTACTTAGCCTATTCATCTTATATTGATTATATATATGTGTATGTGTTGTGTGTATAAAAGTAATGAAGAACGTATATAAAACAAATACATGTACAAATGTATATATAAAAAACAATCTTGAAAATTGGAAGTCCTACTTCTCAATAAGAAAAGCAATAAAGTTGAAACTGATTAAAAGATTTTAAAAAATTAAAGCTTCATTTTGTTTTCTAACAACATTCACCCTATACTCTATGCAAGCAAAATTTATACAGACAATACATCAACCCTTCATTGGTTCTAACTGACATCAAGCTTTGTAGGCAAAGAAGGACAAGTGGTCATAAAGAAACCAGCAACCTAAGCGCAAGGAAAGTAGGAATTTAATTTTTATGAAATTCCATAAAATTCCCTCCATTCCTCTCACAACACCAAATAGTAAAAGCAGAAGGAAATACTTCTTTTCCCTTTACCGTCTCAAAAGTGGTAATAGGCAAAGTTTTCAAATGTATGCACTACAATACACTTGGAAATATAACTCACAAACAACATATTTATATGCACAAATGGATTAACTGAGCTTCCTCACTGAGAAAATTTATTTTTTATTATACCAGTACAGGCACACAAAGTGCCTGGCGAATTTTTCAGTCACAGATTTGCATGCTTGTACAAGCATAGTTGAAATTGTTCAAATGTATGTGGTTGTACTGAATCTGAGATAAAATCAGAAAAAGACATAGTTCAAAAAGGATTCTGTTATGCACTTTAGGAGAAGGAAAAGAGCTTCTTGCCACCTTGCTCTGTGTATTATTCCTCAAATAAAAAAAGATTATCATATATATAACAGTGGCCCACTTCTGTATCTCCACTTCAGAGCTGTTATACTGATAAGTGGCTTTTGTGTTTTGTAAATAATTTCGGATTGCTACAAACATTTCAGTATCTTGTAAACTCCTTATTATATGCTTATTAACCTTATTACAAGTTTACTCCTTGTAAATTATATTAGCAAATAATTTATTTAGTTTCTTATGGAGATAGTGGTCAATCCACCTGCTTTCTGCATCTGCAGGGGTGCCTTAGGGATAATTCTTTTGGTGAAGGACACATACCCCCGGGACTAACTTTTGATAAACATGGGACTAGATACATATGCAATTTCTTAAAGATTAATTAGTAATTGTGTATATTCCTATTGTAACATTTATAACAGGCTATATTCTTGAAGTTATAAGTTTAAATAAAATGAACTTGGAATATGTGTCACATGCGCCTCTGAAACCTGTCAATTGATATAAAGTTATTCTAGCTGGTTTGGAAACTACAGCCTTCAGTTGTTTTCACTATTCTATTCCTCCGAGAAGATAAAAGTAACTAGTTTTTAAACTTACTGTTCACTTTAATAATGAGCTACATATTAAAAATATCCAGACTAATTTATGGTGTTTTAACTCCTAAGATGATGACCACTGACCCAGAACACAATCAGAGACAAAGTAGATGCACTACCACAGAATTATAGCCAAATGTCTCTTCATTACATGTGTTTAACAGGAAACTAATGGAGCTCTCTGTTCCCTGCCTCATAAAAAATCTATAGCTTGGCTGATGGCCCGCAGTTCTGCTTTAACATGAGAATAACAATGGGGACTGAGGGCTTGAAAAGAGGAATCATTTACTTAATTATGCATTGCTTTTGTCTGTTTCTCACAATTAGACTGTGATAGTCACAGTTCTTTGGTACCTAACTACGCATATTTGTGCGAAGTATTTTCCTATTCCATAGCTACAACTTCAGCTTATATTGTACATGAATAAACCACAAGGAACTTATGGGAAAAATTAAGGAACTCACAGGAAAAATTAAGAACTAAAAAGCATCATTAAAAATGTCATCAAAGGTCACTGAAACTATTAAGTCATTGTCTGATAGTCTAGAGAAAGATAGCCATGTCACAGCTATGGATTCCTACTAAAATTCAGCCTGTATTAGAGTACATTACCTTCTTGGAGTAGCACACTAAAATTTTTGCATCATAAATGTAATTGGATCAAGACGATGGATCCTTCATAACCCATTTGAGATAAAGGCTATCAGGTCTTGATTTGCTACTAAGAAAGACAATTTAAAGATCCATCAACCGAAAACTATTCAAGAAAAAAACTTCAATCGCATTGTTCGTTACTTTAAATGTTTATTACAACAGAATACTCCTCTATGGAATACAAAGTATTAATTTTAAATTCAGAGTAATAAACTGTGCTGCTTTCCCCCATGGCAGCAAATGTTTATTTATTCAGCAATCCAGAGAACTCCTACTTGTTGAAATCTTATGCAGATTTGTCCCAAAAGAAATACTATGTAACAAAATAAGAAAAGTTAGTTTGAAAAAGGCTAGATTATCAGTATATTTATATGTGTGTGGAATTATGCATAAAACATATGTACATATACATTCCCATTTAAGATCAGACTTTGCATTTAAACAGTTAAATGCAAAATAATTCAGAAAAGAAAACAATTGAAACAAATAGAAAGAAGTAACTGTGACTTTAAAAATGCTGATTAATAATTAAAAATTCCAACTAGAAACTTCTTTTGTACTTATAAATTTGGTAATTGATTTTGATTGGATTGGTAATCCTCAGTTTCTGAGTATTATTTACTTTATCCAAAAGGATCCATTCTTTCATTCTCATAAAAATATTTAGGAATAGAATTTTTTTTTAAATTTACAGTCAATCCCTCACACCTTAGAAATCTCTGTGTTAGATTCAGTAGTTTCATTCATGGCATATATAATTTGAATACCATACGAAATAGCCTGAATACTGCACGTGCTTTAAATAACACTTATTCTAAAGTAAAAATATACCTTCACAATTGAATACAGCATTTGTACTTGGAAATAGATATACTGGAATTAGAGTTAAGTAACTGGGCATTACTGGAAGTATGCCTACAGCAAAATATATCCATTTTTAACATGATCTACATATTAGATACGAAGATGATGTACAGCTCTTAATCTGTAGATCCATGACATACAGATTAATTTTGACTTCTATTAACATGTGAAATTCTCATTGGAAATAGCCAAAGAGATATATGCTCAGGGAATGACTTCAGTGCTAAGATGACAGATTTGATTTTAAACATTTCCTTCTTAGCAAACGATCCCAGCCAGCCAAACCCCAAACACCTCAGCTCTTAGGTTTACAGCCCATCCTGAACATGACGTTGGCATATCCAAAGACTATCTGCTGACACACTTTGCAATTTGACCTGCGGTGTTCAGGTTTATAAAAGAAACGTAAATAAATAAATTTCCTCCCACCTGACACGGCTGAATGAAAGGAGGTGTGAGAGGCCAGAAGGGATCGGGCTGATTGCAAGAAGCAACTGTACATCTGGTGACCTTTTCTGTTCGCCGCCTGCTATTATCTTGTTGTTTGGCTGTAGGATAGTGGTTCAGAGCTGGCCAAACAAGAGTATTAGCCAGAGAACCCCCTCCGCTTTCTACTGGCATCCTGGGTCTACTACAGTTTGCAAGCATGCACCCTTCAGCTTTATACAGTACAAAGCACTGATCAAAGTGCCTCCAAACAGGCTGGGTTCAGGCTGCTCGTTGGAATTTGAGCCCTTGTCAGTCACGTAGGAAGTCTGCTGGTTGGACACTTTCTGCACTGAAAGCAGGCCCCTTCTTAATTAGTATTGAGATTTGCCCTTCAGCAACATCAAAACAGGCACCAGGGGAAAAGCCAGAATCTCAGAAAAAAACCTGTAAATTAAGCATCCAAACAACAGCTGGGCCCTGCTTGAATTCAATCATATGCAGGCAAAACACTTTGGGGTTAATCAAATGAAATAAACTGCTGAAATCAAGCATAGTACTTGAGTCCAGCCAACAAAACCTGAATAATAAATGAAACCAAATAAGAAAAGTCTTTGCAGATGTTTCCAAAATGCCTGAGAAGTGCTGTAACTTCCAATTGACAGATTTTGATATAAAATAATATATCAAGGAAAGGCTTGATGAAATAGGTCAAATTTCAGCCTGACAGTCTTTTAATGACACATGTACTACTGTCACCAACAGTCTTTTGTGGTGAACCAAAGACAGACAGGAATAGTGTTGAAATGAGATGGATAAGATGCTCTTTTTTTTCACTCGCATACAATACTTTTGCTCAGTTCTACGAAGGGCGGTGGTAACAACAAATTCAAGCCTGACAGAAACTGTGAGGGAACAAGATTTCTGGCTATTAGTAGTTTCCTTCTCCAGACTACAGCGAGGAAAGAAGTGCTGCCCATTTTCAGACACTGAAAGTATGGAAATCTGGGGGAGCTAAGATGATTGCATTTATAGAAAAGGCATCAGAAATGACTGAGTAATTTTCTGGTCAGCAAAGGCACTGCAGAAGATACTCTGGTCATACAGGTCTCTGCCTGCCAGAGATGGATGTAAGTACAGAGAGAGAGGCCGAGTGACCAACCTTTTTTCTGCATTAGACTTATTGCTCATTCAGGTTTTAGCCTACTGGAGTGCAAATGTGACTCAAAATGAGGGTCACAGTGGTAGTATCCATTTAGAGAGTAAAACATGCTTTTGATTTCTTCTCTGAGGATAAATTCCAGCTTTTGTGATTAGGACTATTTCTTCCTTAAATGCCAGGGGCTGGTGAAGTATGTCTCTTAGATTAGGAGATAAATGATAAATGAATACATGCAAGTAAAGCATTGCTAAGAAAGTACAAGTTAATGAAAATTAGAAGCCCACCTGGCTCTGTCATAAGTTGTCGAATTAAATAAAGCATTTGTTAGTTACTCTCAGAATTTTCATGAAAAGTATATAATCACTGGCACTTAAATATCAGTTCTGTAATTAGACTAAATTTCAGAGGCCATATCACAATTAAAAGGTTGTATATACACTCTGTTTTCAAGCTGGATTTTATTCCTGATGTTTAAGTGATACTTCGTAGAATTTATTTACATAAATTTCTTAAACGGAATTAGTACTAACACATCTTTAAAGGGTCTCTTTTGATTCTTTGGATTTATGTGGCAGTGGGGTTTTTTTTTATGCTTTACATCTTCTGTAACAGAAATAGCAGAGAAAGAACTTAGAACCAGGCTTATTGTGAATTACTTTTCAGTTTTTAGTTTTGTAAAGTATATACCTCATTACAGCATCCCCCAAAAAATTTACTTACAATAACTAGTAATATCTACTTTTCTTTTAAGATTGTTTTCATCATTAAGGTGTCTAAAGCCCTTGTTCATGCCTGGAGAATTTGAAGCCTCTAAGTTTCATGCTCCTGACAAGTTTAATTTTGAGGGAAATTCCACATGTTGGGGATTTGGAAAAAGGAAAGATTTCTCTGGTACCATTTAAAAACCCCATGTGCTAAAAGGATCAGCTTTAGGGTTGCTCATAGGTTTAGAGTTTAAAGACTGTCTCCATGGAGATGGATTAGAAAGTGGGTGACAGTCAAAAGAACGTGATTAAATTAACCTTTATACAACATACAGTGTGTGTGCATATATATATACACACATACAAGCACATACAGGTTTACAAACGTGGTACTTCTGGATAGGCAAAAACAGATGCACATGTATATATTTTTTAACTGTCCTGTTGAAAATGTTACCCCTCCAGTTAGATCAGTAGAAAAGCTATAGGTATTCTTATTAGGTGTTCAGAAGCCCAGAGGCAGTACATGGGACCAGATCCCCAACCAACATAACATGAATTAAACAGATTAAACCCAACTTATTTCTCACCCATGCAGCAGAATTAGTTTGAGTGAAAACCAAGCCAAAATGTAACTATCCATTTTTAGGTTGACTCACTTTCTTTGAAATATGGACCAAATCTAATTGTAACTTGGAGCTGACTTTGAAAACTTGTCTGGAATGGGTAATGTTATTAGACACCAGTCTGAATGGTGTTTACTCCACACAAATGAATACGGACCGGAGACATAGGCAATGACTTCTAACTAACACTGGGGGCAAATTGGATGCAATTGGCCCAAACGAACCGAACAGTGGCTTCATTGCTTCAGCTGCAGGGGAGAATGCCCTGCCATCCTCACTCTATTGCACTTGTTACTGTATTATAGGCTACAGCATTGCTGGGGTGACTGGAAAAGGATGGAGACTAAAGAGAGTCACCTTTCAACACATCAGCAAGAAGGAATATGCTGGTGCTTTCTGTTCAGAGCTAGTGGAAGGAGAGAAGGGCAAATTGTTTTTCTGCCCAGAGAGTAAAGTGAAGCATGGTACCAAGAGCCCGAGTTATCCCCATCAGATGGGCTCCACACCAGCTCTAGTACAGGCACCTGAGCACAGGCCCACCACAGGCAAACAATTTAGTCTTACTGATGTGGCACCACTGCTCAGAATCACAGAGTGGTTTGGGTTGGGAGGGACCTTTAAAGATCGTCTAGTCCAACCCCCCGGCTGTGGGCAGGGACACCTTTCACTAACTAGATCAGGTGCTTGCAGGAATCAAGCTAACTCTTCCGGATATCAGCAGGGCACTCAGAGTGGATGTGGGGATGTCTGTGATTGTGCTGTCTTGCAAGCCCAGCCACAGCCCCACCTCCCTGTGCTCCCCACTGCAAGGCAGAGCTGCTGCAGCCCTGCGTTTTGGGTGGAAAGAAAAGTGCCCTGCAGAGAACAACGGACTTGTTAGCAAACACGACTACCCGAGGCATGCTGGCTTAGCTCTTCTGATCTCTTGGTGTTGGTTTTAGTTTGTTGCTCTCAGGATGGGTGAGTGAAGAATTGCCTAATCTGGCAAAGATGAAGATCAGTGTCTAAAATACATGACAGATAGAACTCCATACCAAGGATAGGCGTGCTGGCTATAACTTCCCGAATGAATAACCCAACCCAGAATCTAGCTTTTGAATTTACAAACATTGCAGGACTCCAATATTGTCTGCTTCACTAGTTCATTCTCAGAACTCAGGACAGACTGGCAACCCATACTGCTATAGCGGTACAAACACCCACATGTGTTCTGCAGCCGTTGTTTCAGAGCAGAAAGTGCTAAGGGTAGCTCTTCCACATTTTCACGTGTGGCAGTCCTAAGAGAACAAGTACCTTTCCCACAGCATGAACACAGTACTACTTCACCATCTGAAATAATTTCTTGAAAATAATGTCAGTATTTATAGATCTAAATACTCAGCACATCTACATTTCAAAGAAAGGCACTTTATAGGTTGCCCAAGACATCAGGAAGCTGCTTTCTTGAAATGTAAAATGATACTCTTGCAACTGCATCTCAGCTCTCCTTGGGAATGGTAACTATAGTTATCTCCTGAATTGCATTTAAAAATCACTATACAACAGATTGTTCAGTAACTATCTGGTAACTTCATCTGAAACCATAGTAACCAGACAGGATTGTAGCTCACATTCCCTATCTGGCATTATTTTCTGATAACATGTTCAATAACTCATATTACCAGTGTATGACAATGGGAAAGAACACCAGGGAGCTCTCTGTGAAATAGCCCAGTTTCCATTAGTTACATAACAGCATAGTTATTGCAGCATACAAATGCTATATACAATTGTATACTGTTCTTCCCTCCACACCTATGTGTGTTTTGCAGGGCTTATATTTGTGAAATGAAACTATAATGAATTCTGTCAGATTTTTTTTCAAATCATGCCCTTTCTTTGGTTGTGTCTCCTTACTTTTGGGCTTTTTTTTTTAATTGACTCTGAAGAAAGAGTGAAACTGAACTGAATAGGACTGTTGTCACATCCAAAGTGTGGAGACTCTCATTTCTATTTCCACTGTGTTTATTACAAGATTTCTTCTGCTTGAAGCTGAGGCAATACAGACACTTAATGAAATAATTAATTTCAAAAACACCAAAATAAATAAATAGTAAAAGTCTTCCAGATCACGTGTTGGTGCTTGAATTGAGTAAGAGCCAGTAGCCAATCTGATAATGTATTCTCTGATATTGTTTATGATCACAGGCAAAAATACTTACATTTGCTGAAAGCTGAGATGTAAGGGTAGCAACTTTCTCTTGTGATGCAACCAGCTCTCTCCGTAGTTTCTGAATTTGCTAGATTAAAAAAAAAAGATTGCTGTCAGCATTTCAGCAATTACCTTCTGTTGTGGGTTTTTTTTTGTTTTCCTAAGGGATCACTAATGGGTTTACAGTATCTTAGTTTCACATTTTAATCTCAGAACTATTCAGAAATACAAATTATTAGGAGTTGGCACTTAGTGCTGCTCCAACTGTTTTCTTGCACTTAACCAGTGGATGAGCTAGGATCCCAGTTAAGGGAGCACATACAGGCAAATGCTTAATTACTTCATATGTACAATCTGCTGTTGGCACATGTAAATGCCATGGGTTTTTATCGAATTCTGTAAGTTCCAAACATAGCCTTAGTGCAATCAAGGATAGCAGCCCTGGATGAGATCTGAGATTATGAAACATGAAAGAATTTGAGTGAGGTTCACTTTGCCTGACTGTAGACATGATGCAACCAACATATGTTAAATGTCTATATTAGACTCAGATGAACTGCCAAAAAGTACTCCCTTGCTGCCTGGCATGAAGAAGGCTTCGATGACTACCTCAGACACAGCTTTTTGCCTCGTGGATGTCTAAAGTTAGATGAGCTATAGTAATATTTTTTTTTTTCTCTAACACAATACTTCCTACAGTCCCAGAGATTCAAACATGCAGCCTCTTTAAACCTTATATATCTTTCAAAAACTTGCTGGCCAACTTAAAAAAAAAAGTAGCTTTAAATGTGACTCTTGACATGAAAATATACCTAATTCAAGGCTCCTGTATCCTTTAATGAAAAACAGAATCCTTAAGAAAAATATCTGTTTACATTTCAGGTAGGATAGATATCTAGCATGAAGCTTGCACATAATTTTAAGCTCATTTAACCCTATTTGAGATCTTACAGGGACTCCAGGCATTGCACTGAACTTAAGCACAGCATGGAGTTTCACTTTGAAACCCCTTTCATACTCAGACATAAAAGAAATTATTCCAGACTAGAGAAGTAAAATGTCTAAAACTAGCATAGGAAAGGGAGCACGTAACATTCACTAGTAAAGACTATTGCAGTACTTTAATTTTATGACTCCCATGAAAGCCAACAGGGAATATTGCACAAGCGTTAAGAATGAACGAGTTCCTGTACATCTGTGATACAAAAATAGCTAGGTCATTTATGCTAGCTCAGAGCAAAGGAAACATTATTGAGTTGTTCTCCATCCTGGACTGCTACGTTCCTTTTTCCAAGTTTTCTCTTTGGTTTTCAATAGCAATTATTTGACCTTCCTGCTTAAGCTGCACTTTCATCATGTTCCTGCAACTATACAGAAGTAGTTCTCATGAAGTGCTGTGCAACATCTCCTGCAAGAGCCTCACAGAGCAGACCTAGATACTGAGAAAACATCATGTAGAAATACACAGGAAAGAAATGTTGTTTCACCTCTGTATACAGCCCTATATAAAGGGCAATGAAATGAACAATTGTCATTTACACTACTGAGCTATGGCATGTTTTTCAGCTCCTTTGCTTTAACTTTCAGAGAAAGGAGCTTAGAAAATTCAGGTAGAAATTATATTGAAATATGCTGCGGCAAGTAAGGAAGAATATGTTTATTTGTTCGACTTCCTCAAAATATCTGTGAGTTGACTTTTTCTCTGACAAGAATAGTAACAATAGGAGCAGCATAAACACAGGAGTCGGAAGGCATGTGGCTCTGTGAAGTGGAAGTGCACCCCTTGGTGCTGCATTTTATTGCTGCTACTCCTTGATGCCCTTTTAATACAACCAGGACTTCATTTTGAGAAAGGCTGTAATTGTATCCAGCTGCTGACCTGGGCTTGTCACCCATTCTTATACACTGTGAGGAGAAAGAAGCTGTTTTCCATGTCAGATTTCATCTATATATGAAATCAATCCGCGTTGCTATGAAATCCATCAAAGTGGTCAGCTTCAGAAATTTAATATAATGCAAAATGTAAGGGAGAGAAGTTCAAAGCGAACATTTGAATTATTTTTCTCCTGAAAGGCAGCACATTACCTAGAATTGCACAGTCCCTTAGATCCAGTACAGAGTGGTATTAAGTCTGAAATCAGACGTATCACAACTCCTCCACTCAGAAGCCCGATTGTCATTGATTCTTTTCACCTTTTCAGAACCTCAGCCAGGAGGCATTCTTCAGCATGATGCTAAGAAAACACCTTCTAGTGCACTAGAAGCTGCATCATCTCTTTACCAATTCTTCTCAAAAAGAGGTACAAAGACACAGGGTGTCTTTTCCCCAGCGACTCAGCAATTTAGCCATAGCAGATAAACAATAAACTTTAAAATAATATAATGCAATACACAACTACAGAAATGAAGAAAAGGTTTTACCTCTGAATGTGCCTTTTCTTCTGCCTGGAAGGAAACAAAGAAGAAACGGCTTAGAAACAGACTGCAACATAATTGCGGTAATAGAAAATAAAAGCCAGCTACACTGAAGTGAAATGAATAGTTTCACGGATCTATTACATTTAAGGAAGGTATGCAGTAAAAACAATAAATGGAATTCTTTTCAACTTACTTGGCAAGGCTCCAGCTGAAACCTCAAAGAGTTTGCCAGCATACTGACAACATGAAACAGTAGATAAAGGGAGAACAGGAACAGAACTGCAGAAACTGCAGCTACATTTCTAAGATACAAAAGAAAATTTGCTATGCTGTCACTGCATGGACCTTAGTCTGTTACCAGCAAACTTTTACACCATAATGATCATTATGGCTCCTGGAACTACATTTGCTTTACTGTATACTGAGCAATATTCCTAATAGACTAATCCCTGCTAAGAGAAGTTGGCAGCATACCAGTAAAGTATGTATGGGGGAAGGTGAAGGGAGAGGGGTACTTGCACTTTAAAATAATTTCTTCCATACAGAGTACTGACCAAAATATTAAGGGCTATCAAGGCATGTTAAAGTTTCAGCTTCAACTTGCTAATAATATTCAATAATTTTAGATATTTTCCATATTGTTATATATTGTGTCATATAATGATGCTATTTACTCAGCAGTCTTTTTCAACAAGCTAAGAAACTAAATAATTGCAAGGCAAACCTTTGAAAGTCATTAAATTTGTAAGCATGGGAGTAGTCTAATTTAGGAGGCATTTGTGGACAGAGAGATCTTGCTTCAGTGGGATTCTAATGGAAAGGAATGGCGTGCCATGAGAGAGGAACCCTTTTGTAACATAAAATAAGAATCAGTTAATGTACTGGAAATCAGTCCACCCCATGATCTGAGGCGGCCCAAGTTCAGAGAAGCAGTCTAACATTGTCTGGAAGAGAAGTAAGCAGTAAAAGGAAAATGTGGGTAGAAGAATTAGCTATAAATAACACTAGAAAAGCTAAGAAAACCCAAGGTAAGAGTTCCTCAGAAGTTTCCCTGACATCAGGCAGTATCTGTGTTGTTACAAATTAATATAGCTGATTTTTAAGCCTGTTTTAAGCACAACTTTTGTGTTGTTACAATTGTAATAATTTATTATAGAAATGTTTCCTTACTTTACCAGGTGTAGGGGGAGAAGACTTTTAGAAAACGCCTCCTTCCATACATACTTATCTGTTAACAGTTACTAAAAAGGCTGCAATGCTATGATATTTCCCTGTGCAACACTTAGAACTGCTCTTGGCTGAAACTACTGTAATACCTGATACATCACTACATGGGAATGATTTAGTATAATGATTGTTTTATTTGCCAGCACTGATGTGACACACATACTGATACTAACTTTCTGATCTATATTCGCAAAAAGGAGATCTGCCTACAGAAAAAACTGAATTTCTCATTATTGTTACTTCAAACATGTAGTGCATGGAAAGTCACAAAGGGATCAAGAAAGACCGTGTCCCCTTATGAATTCTACTGTGCCAAGAAAGGCAAAAAAAAAAAAAATATTTAGGGTTGGTGACCTTTTCCTGAAACTGCCATGTGGGGATGTGGTCCCTCGTCCCTAGACCACCGGCCCCCGCTGATGAAGGCAGTGCTACATCTTGTTGCCAGATGACTCCCTCACTGTACAAGGAAGTGTTGCCTCTCTCCTGGAGTTCAGAGATGTGGTTCCCACAAGTCAACTTTTGTGGGCAGTGGAATAAGTAAGTGAAAGAACAGGATTCTGGGCATACTATCAACTTAAAGAATAAAATCTGACAACCAAATACATTTGAGCAGTTTTTATTTAAGAGTTCATGCTGATACCATTGTAACCCAGCACTCAGCCATTGTTCAAAAGACTCTAAAAGGAAATAATTTTTTTTCTCCCTCTACTTCTCCATCATATCCATGCATCCCATCCCTGTAAGGATTATTTTTTTCTTTTTTTTTGGAAGACTTAAAATATTAACATACAAATGACATGTCCTTACACATCTCCTTTGAGCTTGGCTTAGCACAGTTAATGAAGTCTAGGGATTCTAAGTGTATCTAATGCTGAGAGCCAGTGCGAGAAATATAGCAATTAACTAAACATGTGCAAATTGCAGTGTCTCACCTACTGAGCAGGAGGAGATTAAAATTGGAGACAACCTATCATAATTTACACTACCACACATCTTTTTCAACTTCTCGGAGAGCTAGATATATTCACTGCCAAAACTGAATCAGTATTTCAACCCTCCAGTCAGTACTAAGTCTGCTTACATGGCATACTTTTCTGTCAAACCAAATGTTCGTCTCTACATGCATACCTCTACAAGCTAGATTTCCAGTCTATTCAAGTAAGTCCTGAAAACCCAAATGCAAATCAAGAAGAAAGCAAAATACATACAGAAAATACTGGTGAATGCAGAACTTCTGTCTCATTGGACTTACTCATTGCAATGGCAGCTGAATCTCATATTCTAATTCTCAAAGAAACAATCTTCAGAGAATAACGTCAAGATTTTCAACTATCCTTTGGTAATAATACATAAAGATCTTGATCTTTATTTAGTACTTTGTCTGAATCTCTCCAGTGATTAGGCTACAGAAAACCACTAGCACCAAGGCTTAAGGCAATGCTTGAGAAATCCGATAAATATATTTGATAGAGATACTTATGGAAAGGCAGCTGCTTTGGAATTCCTGCTTAGTGATTTTGGCCTGCTTAAGTAAGGTAAAAAAGCTCTTGTACTCCTTGAATCTAGTAATAGCTGAAAGTGAGTTACGTGTGCCATAACCCTGTGAAGCTATCCCTTTCTGGAGGAAATAGGGCACTGCACCGTATCATTGAACAATGAAACATTGTTCTCTGCTTTCTGCTGATGTGATACTGATTGCCAGCCTTTCATGTTTCTGTACTCCACTTGTGCAGCATCTTCTGATGAATTGCTGAAAAGTTTAAACTTTTGTCATAGGATGAGAGGGATCAAGCAGAAGAAATTCTCATTAAAAATCATCCCTAAAAGGTCAACTCCAGTAATTTTGTCATACTAATTCCTTTCTTGCCCTTTACAGATTTTTCTATAACTTCCATTATCTTGTCTACATAATCCGTAACTTAAGGAGTGGAGCTTGGCTGCAATGTAAATTCACAGTCAGACATTTCAGAAGATATTCCACTGGCTTACAGTATGAACTTGGGTAAACAGTTTAAAGTTTGTTTTGCAAGAAAAATACTGTTCTCTAATATCATGGGGATTAGGTAATATTTCCAAGATACTCTGTAATCTTGAATGATAGCAGGTTATATAAATAGAAAGTATTAGTAAACCTTTGCTACAATACACAACATTAGAGCAGAGAGATTTCAGAATTACTGACTGACCGGATACTGAATGCATCCTGTGTCGCTTTGCAATTTGATTTTTACCACCTATCAGTTTCATACCATTCTTCTAAAATTTGATATCAAAGATTGAATTCTAATTTTGGACACCCCACCCCCCCATGCAAATTGATCATAGTGTCTCATAGACAGGGAAATAGTAGTAAAACTATTTTCAACTACCAAAACGTACGTGAGAAGCTTTGCTTTGAATATTAGTCATTCCTTATGTGCAGCCCGTCTGTATGTACATTCTACCTCCCCAAAATAATTTGGGGCTGATCTGGACAGGAATTGCTTGCAACTTGCTGCGAAGGCCTGGACAAACCTAATGCCTGTGTACCTGATGTTTTAGACATGCCCCTGTATAGACCTTTTTATGATTAAACAGAACCAGGAGAGGCACCATTGTGGTAGACGTTGTGCATGGATGCAACCTACTTTCCAAGCTAACATGAGTTTAACTTTGAGATAAGGCTACCAAATGGCACAAATGCATCAGACTGCATGGGCTCGGTATTCCCAGGCAAGAACTGGCGTTGGCTCTGGGTAGAGGAGTCCATGTCATTCCCAGGATGTCAGCTGACACTATTCAACACCTGAAAACACGGAAACAGACTATTCATGAATGCATGGTATGAAAGCAGACAAAGTGGGTTGCCCTCCCGTGAAAAAGGGCTAGTACAGCACGTAATTGTAGTTAGCGAATAGGTTGCAAAGCAACTTGCTGTGTATCAGCAAGGGAATGTCCAAACATGTTTAACTCCTCCCATATGGATGATTTCTTGTTAGGAGAACAACTGAAGCAACTACTTACGCAGAAGGTCTCAAAAAAGTTACCAAAACAATAAAATGGAGAAAAAAAATCAAAACCAGAACGTCTGCTTGAGCTAGAATACAGTTATTACTCAATCTAATTAATCTAAGATTAATCTTTTTTTTAAAGACACCCTTCTCTTTGGAAAGAATATCTAAATACTGTCATTTGCAACAAAGATCAGTAGACATTTAAACTGCAAATTGTCTCTCCCTTACCCTGAAGCAAAGTTGTGTTTTCCAAGAAGTGTACCTCGAACAAGTGACGTGACAAAAACACTTTGTAAATTGTGCAATTAGAAAACTAGCTGAAAATAAGCAAACCTACTGAAAATTAGCAACTGCAATAGCATAAGGGCCCCCCCTTAAAGAGAGACTCCCAGACCATTACCTTCTTTTTAGCTTTCAAAATATACACTAGGTGATTTTAAGCAGTTCTAAGCAAATCACATAAAAAGATGAAAATAATGTATTCTAAAATAGCGTGACAGTAATACCAAAGTTGAAAATAAATGTTCCTGCTTTATTGCCGTACAATTTTAATCATCCTAAACCTCAAAGCATTGAAAGTTTCATGAACAATGAACAAGAACAGTGGCAGGCAGAACTTTTTTCTAAAATGTCAATACTCACCGTAGAGTAGAGAGAGGATGTGCTGGAGACAAGTGATAATGAGGACCCATGTACTTTAAAAAAAAGGAAAATAACATGAAATATTGATGAAAGCATAAAACTTCCCCCACGTAGCTCAATAACTAAACATCTTTTTAAAATGAGAACCAATCTTCCATGAAGAACAATTATGACCTATCAGTATAGAAAAGTTATTGATATTTTTTCCTGCACTTAAAAAGATTGTTCTATACAAAAAAAGCCCTTTCCATGTAATGAGGTAGGAAAGTGAGCCAGTGAGATTCAGTATTATTGCCAGCAAATCAAGCATCACTTTTGTTGTTTTGACAACAAATCACTTGATAAACACACTCTTTAGAAAAACTAGAAATTGAGCTGTTTATATACCTGTCCAAAGCTGGGCAAACTTATTTTAATAAGAGACTATGCTTTGCAAAACAGTTCACATTCCCTGGGGTGAGCTCCCAGGCTTTGCTCAGCTAGTTTCGCCCCTCAGCACAACGCAGACCCATGCATGCTGGCATTTGTAGTCCATGTGAAGGCATTACTGCAAGACATAGTGCCATATTATAGAGTAGAATCATAGAATCATTAAGGTTGGAAGAGACCTCCAAGATCATCGAGACCAACCGTCAACCCAACACCACCATGCCCACTAAACCATGTCCCTAAGCGCCTCATCTACACGTCTTTTAAATACTTCCAGGGATGGTGACTCAACCACTTCCCTGGGCAGCCTCTTCCAATGTTTAACCACTCTTTCAGGAA